>NC_080080.1:6386671-6454171 GCF_949987535.1 Balaenoptera acutorostrata | reverse complement strand
CCTGCTATGCGTTCTCCCAAATCCACCCCCTCGTAGCTCTTCACTCTTTCCCCTCCACCTACTGCACGTTGCCTCTGTCCAGTTTGAGGTCTCAGTAGTGACCACCTGGTTCACTGCAGCAGCTTGACCACACCCCGCCTGCTCTCTCCACGCCCGGCCAGCCTCCCCCGGTCCTTCTGCCCCGAGAGGCAAAGCTGAGCAGATCTCCTTAAAACTCTGCATCACTTCCTCCTCACAGTTGTGAACCGTTTGAACGCTTTAGCATACCTCTCTTTCTTCATCATCCTCTTCTTAATTTTATTTTTCTACTCATTTTTAAGGTTAATACAGAACATTTAATTAAACTACTACAATACACCAGTCCTTGTGCTTAGCCCTGGGCATAGACGAGTGAACAAAACCGAGCGCGTGCCTGAGTTGGGGCAAAAGACGCAGAGAGTGATTTCATTCCAATAGAGAGAAGTGAAGGATGAGAAGTGATCCATGTTACGAGAGTGACCGATGCAGGTGGGATTACTCGATTGCTAACCTAGTTTAGGGACAGAAAAAGCTTCCCCTGAGGAAGCTGGGGGAAGAGCTAACAGAGGAAGGGGGGGAGGAGGGATGGACCAGGAGCCATGTGACCTGGGATGGGATGCAGCATGGTGTGCGGGGAGCCTGGGGGGAGGTGAGTGAGCTGTGGGGACAGAGACCTCGCGAGGCAGGCGGGAGGGGCAGGAAGGGGTCGGCCATGCGGACTCCTGGGGGTTACGATAAGGGACCTGGATTTTATTCTAAATGAAAAGAGAAGCTATTGAAGGGTTTTATGTGGGGAGTGAACTGGTCAGATGTGTGTTTAAAGTGGCAGGTAGGCTGCTCTGTGGAAGCAGACTGGGAAAGGGTGAGCATTGTCCTGGGGACAGCCAGTTAGGAGGCCCCTGAAGTCCTGGGGGGTGATGGCAGCTCCACCCAGGGTGGGACCAGAAGTGGAACTGACCGGACCTGGACGGGTGGTGCAGGGAGAGGCTACGGGAAGGGAGGCGTCAGGGGGCCTCCCCGGCTTCTGACTGAGAAACGGGGAGGTTGGCCCCATTCACTGAGACGGAGGAGACGGGAGACGGGGGGCGGCGGGGGAGAGGAATCCGCTGCGTTCAGTGCGAGCTCCCTCGTCTCCCAGGCCCCTCCTCTGGCTTTTTCTCCTTTTCTCCAGCTCTTGCTCCAGAAGCCCCCAGGCTCACCTGTCTGTAGGCCTCCCCCGTGCTGCCCCTTTGGTGCAGAATCCTTGGTGTGTTCTTCCTTCCCTCACGGGACCTCAGAGAAGCCTTGCCTGACTGCCCCGCTCCTCTGCCTAGGACAGCAGGAGTGCCCCCTGCACCCGCCGGCATCCTCTCCCTCTGGGACCCCTCCCTCCACTCCTCAGGCAGGTGCTGTGTTCTCACTGTAAAGGCGCTTCTCCAGGGTGTGTGCACCCCATGCACCAGCGCGGGGAGCTAGGCAGGAGGAGAGAGGCCCACCTCCTCACAGTGGCACATAAGTGCCCAGCTCATGGCCAGCCTGGACCCCGGGTGCACGCTTCTGAGCAGGAATGACACCGTTCTACCTGGCGACACGCAGCTGCTGAGCGCGCCCAGTGAAATAACGGACGTGCAGATGTTTTATAAACTCAAGGCACTAATGATTTGTGAGGTGTCGCATGAAACAGCGTAGAATCCTAGCAGTCTTGACTCTGTTATTGCTGGAATGTTGAATTCAGTTATGGAAGTTTGAAAGAGACCTTTTATTATCTAAATGCGTTACTTAAGTATATCCTCTAAATCATGAAAACTGGAAACAGCCATATGGTGAGACTCTAGCAGACATATATTTTCAGGGCAAAGGTTCCCAAATACTGGTCTGTGGAACAAGACTAGTATGTAATGAAGTCTTCACCTGTTCACAGTGTATCTGCCAGTGTAATATTGCCAACTTACCTATTTTGGGAAAAACAATCCTTTTTTAAAAATTGATTTTAGGTTTTGTTTTTAATGATCTGTACTGCAAAATCAGTTAAGTTGCCTGACCTTGATCACTCAGTTATTATTATTTTTTAGAAATCTTAAATATACAATAGTTGTATCCATTGTTTTAGGGTACTCTTCGTTTTGGAGATTTTTTTTTTTTAACCTATTGAATTTTTGGTAAGTGCCGAAGAAACCCTGAGGGAATAAATGGAGCTGGAAGCATTGGTCTATTTGCTCAGGCTCTTTGCGGGGCTGGGAGTAGAGAAAGAAACTATGATTTTTTGGGGGTTCTGGCTGGAACGGACCTTATAAGTTATCTAATTCCACATCCTCTCTAAGAGATGCTTTCACGTGCTCAATTATGTCCCTAAAAAGTGTGGTCCGCTTCCAGTGGCCAAATACTCATTAACTCCTGGGAGGACCGTGCCACCTTTGAACCGTTACGGCTCTTAGAATGGTCTTCCTTAAACTGAGCCCAAATCCATCTCTACCTCATTCCACATATGGATCCAAATTACCCCTGTGGAATCCCAGAGAACATTTCAAATTTCTTCTTCATGGGTGTTATTCAAGTATCAGAAGTTGGTTATCCTGCTTCTTTTCTAAGGTAATCAGCTTGGATTCCCAGGAAATAACATTTGAATGAGTCAAGTTGATTACCTTCTCCACTTTGGTGGTTCTTTCTGTCATTGCCTGTTTCGTACCACAGGGTCCTGGTGGCCCTTCGATGTACCGATTCCCTGTAATGATGATGCGTTTGCTCCTTGGGCCGCAAATCCTTGGTGACGCATCCATTTGGACTGTCACCTGTCTGCTCTTCCTGTCTGGCATATCTTCCCTGATTTCTGCCTTTCTGTCTGTCCACGGCTACCTGCAGCCTCTGATGCATTATCTCTTTACCTGGTTGAGGCATGGCCCTTGGATGCTGACTTAGTTCAGGTCCCTCAGGCTCTCTGAGGTGAAGATTTGTGAACAAAGTGCTTTGGGGAGGACCTGCATAAAAGCAGGGTAACAGGATAGGAGAGGGAAGAAGCCAAACAACAGTACAGCTTCCGTGCGTCCCTGACCTGGGCTGGATCCCGAGGGGAGCTCTGGAGTGCAAACTACACTGCACAGAGTGTGTCCGTCCTTGAGGCAGGGGATCCTCCACGCTCCCGTACCAGTCAGTCATTGGACGGCTCCAGGGTCGTAAGCTTTGGCTCACAGTTTGCCCAAAGGAAGTAGCTCCAGGACCACAAAGATAGTCTTTTCAATAAGGTTTCGGGGTGAGTCGTTTGGAAAGAATTCCGTAGAAGCTGGGGGCTGGGTCAGGAGGGGCTGGGCAGAGTACTGCCAGCCTCGCTACAGCTCCTCCGTGGGATGTGCCTCAGTTTCCTAATCTGTAGTCTTGCCTCATCCTGCCTGTCTCACTGCTGAGCAAAGGAGTCCAGTGTGAGTCTGGCCCCTGGTCCCCTCTCATCCAGCTGATCAGGGTGCTCTGAGCATGCGCCAGTTTGCTGCCGGCTTTCCCTAAACACGTGCTTCCTAGGGCTGAAGAGGGCTCGGGATGCCCTTTGATCAGGTTGAGTGCAGGGCAGAATAATCCCACTTCCTCTCTATCCGTTAACACAACTAAAATGGAATTGTGGGTTGTTGTTGTTTTTTTTTTAATTTGGGAAAAGATGTTTTGATTGTCTCCTATTCACACCACTGGGGAGGGATGGATTTCCTGCCCTAAATAGTACATGATGGTCAAACACAGGACAGCGGACGGATGAGATTGACAGCCATTTATGAGTCGTGTACTCAGAGGCCAGCGGAGGAGCACACCTCGAGCCACGCAGGGCCACCAGAGGTTGTCCTTGGGGACGAGGTGAACTCGCAGGGGCAGTGGGAGGCAGGCTTTGTAGTGACAGGAGGGTGGGGCGGCCCCTGGCTCCCGAGGGAGGATGTGGCCGGCTTGCTGGAATGATTCCGTGGGCCGGCAGGGGGGGAAAGCCGCTGTGTTGGGGACTGCGTGGGGTGCGGCTGGTCCGGCTGGTAAGGGGGGCTCGCTGGGTAGGGAGCCTTCCTGCCGGTGGGAGCCTGTCTGGGGAGAGCGGGGGCGCTCGTGGTTAGGTCTCTGGGGCTCCGTGGGGCTCAAAGATGTCAAGGCAGCTGCACATGGAATTGTAGACTTTTCCAATTTTGAGCTTCCCGTTGACCGAAACATCGGAATATTTGACCACATACGCTGTGACTACACCGTATCCCCATCCAGCCCACGTGCCCGGCCACGTGCCCAGGGGCCCATCTTTGCACTTGCTCAGCCATTGCAGGCCTCTGGGAAGCATGGATAAATCCATGTCTTGAGGCATGTGGACTCCAAGGAAAGGGGCAGGCAGAGAGGATAGAGAAGAAGGACACGGCTGGAGCCAGATGACTTTCTCGCTGGAACGGACAGCATCACCCGCCGCCTCTGTCCTCTCGTGCTATCACGGTCACTCAGGGCTGGCCTCTTCCAGGGATCCAGGAAGAGAACAAGAGATCCCATACACGCCAAGGCACAGGAGCTAGCTGCTCAGTCATTTGGGTACAGAAGTCCATTTATATCAATAAAACAGTCCTGTAAGCACAATGCAAATTTCATTATTGGTACACCGAGCTGGCGGCAACGCTTGGGTGAATCCTTAAGGAGAACACTATTATTATGCCTGATTTGTGATTTCACAGCCGTGGAGGAGAGGGGCAGGGAGTCAGATTGGTTTTCTCAACATTAGCCTGATGAAAAAAAAAAAAAAGTCTCACAAAAGCCATCATCATCTTGTGTATTTTTTTAACTGCAAAATATAATATGTAAAGAAAGCCTCAGTCTGCAGGAGACAAGAAACCGAAGTGAAATAAATTATGTTCCGTGCCAGGAGCACTCATCTCCCGGCATGGTTAATGAGCTCGCCCTGCAGATGTGTTAGGGATGCCGAGTTGCTGACACAGAGGGAAGATGTGGATTCCCGGTGGTTGACTTCATTTTTTTCCCTTGCTACCATTCTCCAAGGTTTGCTTGGTTCTTTTTTTTTTTTTCTTTAATTTTATTGAGGTATATATTAGAAGATATTTAAAATGTACGTCATGATGATTTGATATCTTCTTACATTGTGAAAGGATTCCCTCCATCTAGTTAATTTTCACATCCATCACCTCACATACTGATTTACTTAAATTTTTTTTTTTTTTTTTTTTTTTAATGAGAACATTGAAGTTCTCCTTTCCTAGCGAATCTCAGTTACACGATAGTGTTACCAACCCTGGTCCCCATGTTATATGTTAGATCCTCAGATCTTATTCATCTTAGAGCTGGTAGATGGACCCTTTTACCAACCTCTCCCTATTTCCCCCACTCCTCAGTTTCTGGCAACCAGCCACTTTTCTACTCTCTGTTTCTGTGAGTTTGATTTTTTTAAAATTGTTTTTGTTTGTTTTTGTTTGTTTTTTGCTGTGCTGCAAGGTATGTGGGATCTTAGTTCCCCCGCCAGGACTGAACCTGTGCCTCCTGCAGTGGAAGCGCAGAGCTTGTTTTTAATTTGAAGCATTCCCTTGAAATCTCTTTAGGACGACGTTGTGTGATGAGAGATTAACCGGATTTGTAGAAACCAAAGAAGCTGGTTTGTCTTGTTAAGAGAAGTGATCTGGCCTAAGGGTGAGAAACAACCTAACCTTGAGGATGATGAGCTTTACTTTGGGGTCCAGTCAAAGCACAGGGAGTCTTGTGCAGTGGAGAGAGTAGCATTTTTGTTAGACTGTCTGGATTGGGTCCTGGCTCCCTTTCTTCTAAGCTGTTAGACAAGTTGATTAACTTCTCTGATCCTCAGTTTTCCTTGTTTACACAACTCGGATAATGAGAGGAGCTCTGTAGCCCTGGGGGTGAGCTTGGGGATGAACAATCAATCAGAAAAATGTGTGTGAACATGCAAATGGCAAAGCCCTATATAAAGTGAGCTTATTATCAACATCCCTGGGCCTCAGTTTCCTCATTTGTCAAGTGAGATAGTGGACCAGTTTCTGAGCTTGCTTTCAGTTCTGAGATTGCCAGCCTAATGAGGAGACAAGGCGGCCTGCTTATTTTATAGTGTGTGTGCAATGGCCCCTACAACTTGCAATGCATTAAATTGAGAAGAGTAAAGAACCAAGATGGAGAAGGAAGTGTCTGCCCTCAGAGTGATTCACAACATGCAGAGGACAATGGGCATATAAATAAATTCACCCCAGTGGGACGTGGAGGCCATGGGCGGGAGGTGGAGAGCCACGTGTGTAGATGCAGAGACAAGACTGGACCACCTCGTCTCCAGGTTCCATATTGAAATCAGTCCTAAAGCTTTTGACCTCATCTCCGATTGGCATACGAGGGGTTTGGTCCAGTTTTTAAATTCCCTCTGGGTGGCATTGTGAGATACAGGAGTTACACAGCAGGAGAGAAAGATGTGGACTTTTAGATCCCTGTTCTAGCAGTGGCCTCCTAGGGCCCATGCTTGCTCAGCCTCCCAGCTGTGAGGGCAGGTTAAATGTCTTATTCTGAGTCAAAGAATCAGGAAGTATTTTAGAGTTGGGCAGATGGATTCTTAGGAAATGTCTAGTCCATAGCAGGAAGTAGAAGCCCTGGGGAAGGGAGCTCTGTTATTGTTATGAATCTGTCTTCTGCAAACCTTTCCTTCCTCTGTGTTGTCTAATGCAGGTTCCTAATCTTGACTGCGCCCTAGAATCCCGGGGAGAATTAAAGAATCTCCGGGCTGCGCTCTTCACCAATTGAGTCAGAATCTTTGGGGGTGGGACCAGAGTATCAGTATTCTTAAAACTCCCAGGTGATTCCAACACGCAGCCAGGGTTCAGAACCCCTAGCCTAATTCTTCCCATCAGCTCCAGCTTTGCCCCATGTTGCTTCAGTCCATCCTGAAGACTCCACCCTTCCAATTCCTGAGCCAGTGTGACTAAGGCAGGCTCACCCCAGGGCGTGGCGTCCAGAGTGGGTATCATGGCCCTAGTCCAGTACCTGGGGCCATCTGAGCCCACCTCTTTGACTTCACCTCCCGTGACTGTCTCCCTGCTCGCTCTGCTTCAGTCCAGCTGGTCTTCCTTCGGTTCATCCAACACACCAAACCCATTTCCACCTCAGGACCCTGGCAGCTTCTCTCCCCTTTGTCTGGAAGTTTCTTGCCTTTGACAGTTGTATGGAGGGTCCTTTCCACGATTCAGATCACCTTCCTGACCCTTTCTTCACTAGCCCCTCAGCCCATGTACCCTCAGTGAGTCACCTGATTTATTTTTCCCATAGCACTGATTATTCACTGAAATTATTTGCTTACTTGGTGATGGTCCATCTCATTCCACAAGGACGTGCTCTGTGAGAGCAAGGGCTTGTTCTTTGGGTCACGCATGAGCTCTCGGATGAGGTCATTGCCTCTCATGGGTCTTCATAAATATTTACAATTGGTTGATTTCTTCTGTCAGATACCCAGGCTGTCCACCTGGCGGTATCACTGACCTCCCTCCCTCTTTATCCATTCCTGTGTTTCCCATTGTCCTTTTCCCCCCATAGTGTTATGCACACAGTAGGTGGACATTTGCTGGCTTGGGGGGAATCTACAAAATTTTCAAGCACCAGTGATGACGCCTGAAAGTGTTAAGTATATAGAATCTTCCATTCACAGACGCGACATAAACTTTAAAAACATTGTCTTTTCCTCCTGCTGCATTATCACCAAGTTTGGGGGAAAAAATATTCTGGAACAAAATGTTTCCGTTGTGAGCTGTTTGTATGCTTTGCTACATTTCCTTCCTTGAGGGGATTTAGTAACTTAAAATGGAAACCCTCCCCCTGTGAGAAGTATTTAATCATGTTTTCAAAACATGTGGACTGCAGCGTGTAGGTCAGTCATCACCAGGCCTCATCCCTTGTCTCCATTTCGTTGGCCCTGGGGCCTTTCCCGCAGGCAGGTGGAGGAGGTGCTCTCCAGAGCCCTCAGCCTGAGTTTAAAGCTTGAGTCATCTTGTCACAAAATAGAAGGGATTTTAAGTAAAAGGAACTGGAAAGAAACTTTCAAGCCCTAACCTGGAACACGGCCACAGGGAACAAAGGCTTGGTCCGCTTCAGCCCTGGTCCAGAGCACAGATGATATAACTGTATGCAGAATCAATGCCAGCCCCTTCCTTGGACACGCTCCACTCTGCAGGAGCAGTCCCAACTTTAAAATTTTACTTTCCATCTTTGTTACCTGTATAACACCCTCTCGTGGCTGTTCACTCACAAGGGAATTAGTGAGCAGGTGGACCTGATATTAGGATGGTTTCTTGCTTTGGTATAAGAAATGAGGCTCAAAGGGTTTAGGTGATCTGCCTGAAGTCACGTGGTGACGGGCCCATAAGCTGTGGCTCAGACCACATCTTTGTGCGTTTGAGTGCATATTGGGTCCGCGGGTGCCTGTGTGCTGGCACGGGAAGCCAGCAAGGAATAAAGACTGGGATTCACAGCTCCCAGCTCTGAGACTCACCAGCTGGATGGCCCTGAGCCGGTCTCTTCCCCTTTCTCAGCAGCGGGTCTTTGGTCTGTAGTGATGGGGTCTGAACTGTGGGCATCCGAGATTCTTTCCTCTCCTCTCATGTCTCTCTGACACTTTTGTGTACCATTCCCCATAAAACCATGGCGGGGTCTCATGGTTAGGGTGGCTTTTAGGGGTGAAGAGAAATTTAATGTCATTATGGATGCCTACGTTCTGACCAGTTATTGGTAAGATTTTCCCAGAGTAAAGGACTACTCTTTGCTGGGACTTATGCATTAAAAAAAATACAAATCACAGAGAAAGTGGGATCACAAGCCTTTGGTACAGCTCCCGGCCTGTCTCCACTGCCTGATACCCTCTCAGAGCTTCAGTCTCCTCGTCTGTGAGCTGTGTGTGGTGTTGATACCTTCCTCCCAGGGCTGCCAAAAGACTAAATGCAATCAGGAACATGAAGGTCTTGGACAGCACTTGGACATCATGAGGTGGAGAGAGGCAGGGAGTGACCAATACCAGGAACGGGTATCCCTATTCCCCTAGGGACCCCCTTCCTTGGTGGGGAGCTCACTGTACGTGATCCCTTTGCTTCTTTCCTTCCTTCGTCCCAGGCACAGGAGTGGCCTCTCTGACTGGAGGACGGACCAGGTCACACTGGGCATGCTCAGCTCAGCTTGGCCCTTACTTTCCTTCAGAGGGTGGTGTGCACGCAGAGACACAAGGCTGAGGGCCCGTCCAGGGCTCTGTTCCAGTGCGCGGCACGAGGGCTGCCTGGGCCTCCACTGGCTGGCCTCCTCCTGCAGGTCATTGCACAGGCCCCTTAGGCCCGTACTCCCAGGTGATATGCTGACCTCCATCTGCCTTGCTATTCATCCGATTTCTCAGTTTGTTGAGAACCTGGGTAGGAAAGAGGAGCGCGATTTAGTATCACATGCCCCCCTCCCAACCACCATGCGCCCTACCCCCATCAGAGACCTCCAACCCCGATTCCCACTAGACTGGGCCTGGGCTTGTTCGTCAACATCTGACTTTGAGGAGAGCCTTCCATCTCCTTCCCGGGCATCTTCAAGGAGAGCAGATGACACGACCTCATCCATCACTCCTTCTGGTGTTTCATAACCCTCGCCGACATGCTCTCCTTCTCGGGTTAGCCTACATTCCACCCACTGCCATTTAGTAAGCCCACTCCCTCCAGGCTCACGGCACCGGCCTTATTCGAGGGAAGATGAATAACTCACTCACACTCACCCTCTCCTTTGCTGAAAAGTCACCTTTCTGCCTGGTGGTGTTTGTTATTTAGAGAGATGTCCAGACATGCGGCTTTTGTTGCATTGTCTTTTCCAAGCACAACTGAATCTCAGATTCATAGGCTGCCAGAATTAGAAAAGTGTACCAGGACCCCCAATCCAGATGGTCTTGGCCTCCCTCTAATGAACCAAGATGCCACTGGTCAGCTTCATCTGTTCCTTTGCGTGGCGTAGCCAGGAACACATACAGCTGTCCCATATACTAGAGACACACGTGATTTAGATACTCCACAGCCCCTGTCCTTGGTAATTCCCAGCTCTTCCCAGATCCCACCCAAACACCAACCACATCACCGAATATTCCAGGTCTGGAAGTTCCTGGGGAATGAGGGTCTTCGTGTATGTTCTAGAGATATTCCACAGCCCCTTGGTAATTCTCTGGTGACCTGCTCTGAAAGCTGGCCCTGCATGCAATTCAAGGACAGTTTCAGCTCTTGATTTTGTTGGTTCCTCCTCTGACCAGAATCCTCTGCTTTGGAATTGGATTATCCTTCCCTCCCTCATTAGAGTTCCCTCTATCGGTCAGGATAGGCTGGGTCGTGCTGCAGTAACAACAGCTCCACAGTCTCATTGGTCAGCAGGGAGGGTTCTGCTCGCTGTGGGCATTCAGGGGCCAGGCTGATGTAACAGCCTCCATCTCAAATATTGCCCATTGCTGTCAGAGGGAAAAAGAGACCGGGGTGAATTGTGTGAGTCATTGAACCTTATGACTAGTGGTGACACATGTCACTTCTGCTCACTTCTCATGGGCCAGAGCAAGTCACACGGGTGTATCTAACTTCATCAGGGGTGGGAATAGCAATCCCACTACAGGTCTGCAAGCAAAGAGCCAGGAATACTTGGTAGACAAACTAGCGATTCTTACCACACCAGCTTTCTTTCTCTTTCCAGAGGGGGAAGAATGCTATAAACCATCTGTTAAAGAAAAGAAGCTATCTAATCCTGTCTTCCAATTTACTTAATTTAAAAGGAGCAAAAAAAATAAAAAAATAAAAGGAGCATACTTTGACCTAAATTGGGAAAGTGATTTTCTCAAGATCATACACTGAGCCAATGGCACATTATTATTACCAGAAACCAGGTCTGCTGACGTGATTTTGGTTTTTCCTTTTTGGACCATAACATCATGTAGACATGTTATTTTGTTGATTTATCCATATACCCGTTTGGGTTTCTGAATCAGTAAGGTTGTTACTAATTTTAGCTTGACTGGCTGGTGGGTAGTGATACTATGGTTGACTATCAGCAAGGGAACTATTTAATTTAATAACTCCCCCAGGCTTGTAAAATAAAAAAATATGATGGTTTTCTTCATGGGAACATGCATCTGTGTTTAAATAGCAGTGCTGCCTGCATCCTCTGTCAAAAAGCCCAGCCTCAGAGCTCAGCCCATGTAAACTGAGCACCCACTAATAGTCCAGCGTAATGGTAGGACTTAAATTGGAAATGCAGGTGGACAATTAAATTGGATAGTAATAGCAGTGGCATTAGAGGTCTTCTCAATGCCGTGTGCTGTGCTGTTTATATTTTCATTAACTGACTTAATCCCGGTGCTTATTTGGCAGGTAGGGATTGGTAGCCACAACTTACAGATGAAAACATTGATGGTCACAAAGATTAAATAACTAGCTGAGATAGTAAAACTCGTGATTACAGAGAATAACCTTTATCATTCTCACCATACCCATTTATTGGGTAGAAAATCCCAGGTTGAAATTGTTGTGATCATTTACTCATTTGTTATCTCTGACCAGGCTTCCCCAGTGGGGGCATGTCCACCCTAGGAGTGCAGGGACCGGGTATGTCTTGATACCATATCCATAGCCCCTAGCGCTGAGCCTGCCCTGTTACCGGTATTCTGTAAACAAGAAGTTCTAATGACCATAGGTCTGGACACCCTGGATCCCAGGCAGAGATGTGAGTTTAAGCTTCTCCCTGGTTTAGTCACTTTGTTTTACAGAGTTTGACCCTCCCCCATCTTCTTATCTCCATAAGCCCCATCCATTTCTTTGGAGTATCTTGGGCTTCTGCACACTAAATATCTTAATTTGAATATTTTTATATCTCTCTCCCTTGTTCTTGCCCTTATGCCCTCTCTTGTTCTCTCTCCCTTTCCATCCCCTCTTTCTCCTTGTGTTTGCTCTTTCTCTGTTTTAATGATCGTGATAAAGAAGTACCGACTCCAGAACTCTCATCTGAGGAGTGGCTTGTTGCTGGGTCATTTAATTCTGCAATGAGAATGCTCACCTCAGGTGCATCCGGAACCAGTCTTCGATGTGGCGTCCTGCAATCTCATTTAGTGTCTCTGCTCATTAGTGTACTGAAATTTCCTTTCATTATTTCATTCATCCAATTTTAATTTTATAATTTAACTGTGGAATATAATTATTGGGTTTAGCATATCCAGGCTTGACTGAAAATGGATACAGCCTAGAGTATACTTTTGGTCTGGGTTGTCCAGCGACTTGTCAATTTAGCATCAGTGCCATCAGTTCGTGAGTTTGTCACGTGTGTACTGAGTATCTGCTGTGCGCCAGGCGTTGCGCTGCTTGCAGTGATGTAATAAGCAGGACACAAGGCCGTCCAGCAAAAAGCTCACAAGTTATCAGGGGCGGGAGAGGCACATGAACAGAAAATCATTGTGTTCATGTAGCAAAGCTGAAGGTATAGACATGCCTGAGGCAGTGGGTGCTCAGAGGAGGGTCCATAATTAAGTCTTACTGGCTGTAGTAGATAAACTCTGAGATGGCCCCCCTCATCCCCACCTTCTGGGGCTTATGTCCTTATGGAATTACCTTCCCCCAAAGGACCTGTGATTTCCATCTATCTGGTAGAAAACAGCAAAGGTGACTGATGGCACTTGATTAGGTTAAACAAGAGTATAACGCCCATCTTGCTACCTTCCTGGCCTTTGCTGGCTTTGATGAAGGAAGTGGCCATGTGAACTGCCCTATGGATAGACCTACACAGTCAGGAATTTCTGCCAGCAGCCACATGAATGGCTGGGGTGAGAACTCAGCCCCGACAGATGCTTCAACTGCAGCCTCATAGAAAACAGCTAAGCTGTGGCTAGGCTTCTGACCCTCAGGAGCTGTAAGGCAATACAGTGTGTACTGGTTTAACCCCCTGAGTTTGTAGTAACACCATTATGTAGCAATAGATAACTGACACAGTGTTTGAGGAGAACTTCCCGCAGGAAGTGACGCCTGAACTGTGCCTTGAAGGGTGAGTAGGGGTCAGCCAGGTGCCTCAGATCTTCCCTGACTGACGATGGGGTCAGGTCCTTATCAGTCACGAATGCCTAGCTCTCCACCTTCAACAGCTTCCTTAGCCATCCGCAGGCCCGTCACACGGGCAAGATGACATGTGAAGAAAGAGTCAGCCGGTCTGCATGCAGTGGACGGTGATGCAGAATCCAGCCTCCTGCCTTGATGGTTCACCGAGATTCTTTCCCCTTTTCCCTTTAAAAATCGTCACGGCTGCGCAGAATCTTCCGAGTTGGTCTCAGGGCCTAAGTGCTCCTTCTCCCCAGATTGCCGGCTTTTCTGATTAAAGCAACTTTCCTCTCTTTAAAAAAAAAAAAAAAAAAAAGTAAAAATGCATCTACTACCCCTGACCCACGCAGCATCACAGCTTAGCCCAGCCCACCTTAAACGTGCTTGGAACACATACGTTAGCCTGCAGTAGGGCATAATCAGCTGACACAAAGTCTATTTTATAATATAATGTTGACTACTGCATGCAGTTGAACACTGTACTGAAAGTGAAAAACAGGACGGCTGTCTGGGTACAGAATGGTTGCCAGTGTGCTGGTCTTTTACCCGTGCGATCGCAGGGCAGCCTGGGAGCTGTGGCTCACTGCCTCTGCTCAGCACCACGAGAGAGGATCTTACTGCATAATTAGCCTGCGAAAAGCTCAAAATGCAAAATCTGAAGTCTGATTTCTACTGAATGCGAATTGTTGTCACACCACTGTAAAGTCGAAAAACCCTCCGTCGAACCGTCGAATGTTGGGGACCATCCGCATAGGGAGGAGTGAGTGGGGGCGCCCTGGGGAGAAGGACATTGAAAAGAGCGGCGACACAGCACGGATGAAGGTTTGGGGCAAGAAAAAGCCAGGGTGGTAAGGGGGCCCGTTAGGTAGAACGATCAAAAATTGCTGCTAGTTGACGCGTTTCGATTTGCAAAAATGCCACTTTCATTAGGACTGACCTATTATAAGCAGCCCACTGCTGCCAGAGCTTAAACTTTGAAGGAGTTCCTGTTAACACTCACTTGACTCACGTAATGTGGTTTTTTTTTGACTTAAAAAAAATTAAGATGGTCTGTCTTCATGGAGTCTCTCCATTTCCTCGAATTAATGTGAAACGTCGGAATTTCTCTAGGCGTGTTCGAGCTTCACAGACTAGCATCTCACATCCTCACGGCAAAGGAAAGCCTCAAGGATCCCAGGGTGCTCTTCCGTCCCGGACCCACTGCAAGCTGGGAATACATCCTCTGCACTTGGCAAAGGAGAAAATAAATCAGAGCCAAGGGAGGTTCATAGCCAGGGCTTGAGGTGGGAATGAACGACCTCAGTTCCTTCCTGGAAGCTTACCTCTGTCTACCCCTGCACGCTTTCTCTTTTCGAGCCTGAGTCACTTTTCCTCCTGTACAAGGCCAGCCACTCACCAGTGGTCTTGACCCCAGCCCGTTCTGCCTGTCCTCAGCATCACTCGTCCCTCACTTCCTCCCCTTGTCCTTGACCTTTTGCTTCCTCCTGACCTTTTTCTTTTTAGATGGCAAAGATGGCTAAGCATTTCCAATTCTAAAAACATGTTCTCTCTTGCCCCTGCGTTTTCCAGGCTTTGCTTTGAGTTTCTCTCTCCCTCTTGACCTTCTCAATGGTGGTTCTTGAATGAGTGGTGAATTCTCTCTGCTTCTGTGTCCTCATCTCCCATCTCTTCTTCGGTGCATTGAGGTCTGATTGGCTGACTTCCGATCCCGCTTACCTCTGCACTTCGCTGACGCCCAGGGCAAGCCTTCTGTGCTGCAAGTGACCCGGTTAACCATGCCCACCTCTTCCTGCAACTTCTTTTGCTCTTGGCTTCCACGTCAGCACCCTCGCCCTTGTTCTCCCCCTTTCCTCTGATTGACTCTTCTCTCTCTCCCTCTCCCCTGTCTGTCCTCCTTTCCCCATTCTGCCTCTTAATTAAATGTTGATGTCCCTCTGAGTCTGTCCTTCCTGCCCTACGTCCTGGCTGAGCACCCTCGTCTTCTCTCCTGAGTTGAGCCTTCGGCATGAGCACGTGGCCATCAGAGCTGTGTTTCTAGCCCTGATCTCTGTGCACCAGCCACGCCAGCCTCATCACCTCCCCACGTACACAAAGCTCTGCTTGTACAGAACTGGCTTCCCACAAACGCCAGGGTGCTGGGGTTCCCTCTGCCTTCAACTCATGCCAAGGCCTAGGCTGTCTCCCCACACTTGCTCATCTCTACTCATCCTTCAAGGCTCAGGTCAGGCGTCGGCTCCTCCTGGAAGCCTCCTGAGCCTCTGGCAGGGACCAGATAACGTCCCTCCTCCCCACCCATATTCCCACTCTGGTGGCATTGCTTCCTTGTGGTTGCCTCTTGCTGCTTCCCATTTGTCTGTAGGCTTCCGGAAGGCGCCGGCTTTCTTGTCTTTAACCTTGTACACTCAGAGTCTATCACTGTGCCATTCACTCAACAAGAAACGGTACGCACCTGCCTTCGCTGGGTACCTTCCTGGGCCCCGGGGGTCCGTGGTGAGCAGTGGGATAGGGACACACGCGAAGGTCACAGCATCCTGGCACTCGTGTCTGGTAAAGCGTAGCTGGGACTTTGGTTCTAATGCAGACAGCGTGGTCGGGGAAGGTTTCCCAAAGCTGAGACCTGATGAGGGATCGGGGTTAGCTTATCGGTGCCCTTAGGGTAGGGGGCTGAGGAGGAGGGATGTTGCAGGTAGAAGGAACGCCTGTGCAAAGGTGCAGAGGTGAAAGCGAGTATGACTTGCTGGAAGAAGAGAAAGCGGCCCCGAGGCTTGACCTGATGTTTGAGGTGGGGTCTGCAGAGAAAGGAGGCAGGAGAGGACCACGGCCGGAGGGCAGCACGGGGAGTGGATGGAGGGGCCAGGGACACCCAGGGAGCCTGTGGGGAGGCTCTGTGGCAGCTCGGGTGAGAGGTGATGGCACAGAGTGCTTCCGAACTCAGACTGTGCTGATGCGCGTTTGTCAAAGGTGTTAGCAGGTGCCAGGTGTCAAAGACAAGGTCAGGATGTAGGTCAAGCCGGTGCTTCTCCTGGCAGACTGGTGTGACTAAGACACATAGGCGTCGGATTCTTTTTGTTTGTTTGTTTTTAATTTATTTATTTTTATTGATTTATTTTTGGCTGTCTTGGGTCGTCATTGCTGCGCCCGGGCTTTCTCTGGTTGCGGCGAGCAGGGGCTACTCTTTGTTGCAGTGCGCCGGCTTCTCATTGTGGTGACTTCTCTTGTTGTGGAGCACGGGCTCTAGGTGCACGGACTTCAGGAGTTGTGGCACGTGCGCTCAGTAGTTGTGGCTCGCGGGCTTAGTTGCTCCGCAGCATGTGGGATCTTCCCGGACCAGGGCTCGAACCCGTGTCCCCTGCATTGGCAGGCAGGTTCTCAACCACTGTGCCACCAGGGGAGTCCTAGGCATTGGATTCTGACTAAAAGCAGCCTGTGGTTTTCCTTCTGAATAGAGGATGGAGCGAAGTTTTAATTCCTAATGCTGCGATCAGGGCTTCTTGTATTGGGAATTCACTTTTGCGTTGGTTTTGAGTGGCCGCATTGACTGCAGGTTTTTGCCGGCTTCAAGTGACAGAAAGAGAACAGATGTCCCTGTTTCGTTTTTCTCAGTTTGCCTTGATCAGAAGGAATCAAGGCGACGGGGCCGCTGCTGGGATCTGTGGGGAAATCAAGCTTCTGCTGGCCTTGGCGCCATCTAAGCTGAGAGGCGCGAGCTTTACTGAAGGCAGCCCACATCCCAGCTGGCCCAGATGCAGCCTTCCTAAGGCGGATAATAAAGGCAGACTCAGCAGGACAACTTAGAAGTAAATTTGTCTGTTTCTGGAAGCACGGGAAAGAGCCATGAGAAATGATATTTATGTTAGATGTTACCTTTCCCTGGGTTTTCTTTCAAAAGTGCTGATGATTTCTTTTCGTGTGGTTGCCTGGGGATATTATTTCCAGCCCATCTCCCACAGCAGAACGAGACTTTGTGGCTTGGTTGCCTGGGGCAGTGGAGTATGGAGGAGGGGGCCATGAGTGGAAAATGGCTTTTCTCCTTCTCTAAAAAGAATGTCCTTCCATTTGCATCTGCCCTGCTCACCTCTTGACGTCACTTCTCCGATCCCCCTCAAGCCTCAGCTAATTTGTACGCTTTGCCTCCCCGAGGCACTTGCTGTTCCTCTTCTTGGCATGCTTTTCCCCTAGGTTTTTGCACAGGTGACACCTGCTCATTCTCACATCACAGCCGGAATTGACTGTGGACACCTTTCTTGATGATGACAGTTAATTTCCTGGGTCAACTTGGTGGGGCCATGGTGCCCAGATGATGTGGTAAACATTATCCTGGATGTTTCTGTGATGGCGTTTCTGTGGATGAGAGTAACACGTAAATGGGTGAACTTTGAGTAAAGCAGATTGCCTTCCGTAATGTGGGTGGGCCTTATCTAATTAGTCGAAGGTCTTGCTGGAACAAAGACTGGCCTCCCAAAGCAAGGGGGTGTTTTGCCAGTAGATAACCTTCAGACCTGAACTGCAACATGGGCTGTTCCCTGGGTCTTCAGCCTGCTGGCCCTCCCTGAAGATTTTGGACTTGCCAAACATGACAATGGCATGAACCAATTTCTTAAAATAAATCTCTCTCTCTCTATTCACATCCTCCTGGTCTTCTTTCTCTGGAGAACCCTGACTGATACACTGATCATCCTGCCTAAGGTCTCACTTCTTCTTCCACCAGTTGCTCTGCTCTATCATTGCCCTGTTTCCGTTCAGAAGACTTGTCACCACCTGCAATTATCTTGTTTATTTGTTTGCCTCCTCATTTACTGCTTCTCTCCCCCAAGAAAATGTACATACCCCAAGGTCAGGCACCTTACCTATCCTGTGCATGGTTCTAAACCCCAGAACCTAGCATACCCTCTGGCACATGAACAGTGCTGAGTGAATAATTAAGTGAAGTGAATGCAGTCTTTTAGCTTAAAAAGAGGCATTGGAACAAAAACTCGTACACAAATGTTCATAGCAGCATTATTCCTAATAGCCCCAAAGTGGAAACAACCCAAAATGTCCATCAACTGATGAATGGATAAACAGCATGTAGAATATGCACACAATGGAATGTTATTAAGATATAAAAAGGAATGAAGTCTTGATACATGCTACAATGTGGATGAACCTTGAAAACATCATGCTAAGTGAAAGAAGTCAGACATAAAAGGCCACATATTGGATGATTACATTCAAATGAAATATCCAGAATAGGCAAATCCATAGAGACAGAAAGTGGATTAGTGGTTGCCAGGGGCTGGGGATGGAGGGGGATAAAGGAATGGGCAGTGATGGTTATGGGTACAAAGTTTCAGTTCAGGGTAATGAGAATGTTCTGGAATTAGATAGTGCCAATGCTTGCACAACATTATGAATATACTAAAAGACACTGAACTGTATACTTTGGCATGGTGAATTTTATGTTAGGTGAATTTTACCACAATTAAAATAAAGCAGGTAGGTATCCACTCTCTCCTTTAATCCTGACCTCACCTTGGGAGTGGATCCAACAGTTAATACTGAGCAGAGAGTTGAAATGATGATTGTCCTAGAATCCCACAGCTGGCAAGTGGCAGAATCACAAATGCCATCCAAGGATCCTTGGCTGCTATGGTTTTCGAATCCATCTGTGTTTGTCCACTTCCTCTGCCGTGCCTTTGATTTAATTCACTCTTGCTTGTCTTTGGACTCTGCTGATAGGCTCCTGCTTGGTGGTCTCCTGGCTTATAGTCAATCAGCCTGCGTCCCATTTTCCACTCTCCACCACAGTGATCTTTATTGAGAAAGCATGTACCGTACCATGTTACTTTCATCCGAAAACTCCCTTATTGGATCCCCAGTGCATCCCAAACAGTGAATGCCTTTCTCCTTCTATCAGCAGTGGCCCCTTAGGTTTAAAATTGCATCACTCACTCCCATGTTCGTGGTGGCATCACTCACAAGCCAGAAGATGGAAACAACCTAAAAGTCTGTCAGTGGATGAATGGACCAATGGATAAATAAGATGTAGGACACACACACACACACGCACACGCACACACACACACACACACGCACACACACTGGACTGTTATTCAGCCATGAGAAAGAAGGAAATCCTGCCGCATGTGACAGTGTGCCTGGACCTTGAGGACATGATGCTAAGTAAGATAAGTCAGACAGAGATAGACAAATACTGTATGATATCACTTATATGTGGAATCTAACAAAGACAGTCTCAGAGAAACAGAGAATAGAATGGTGGTTACCGGGGGTCTGGAGGGGACCTGGGGAGGTGTCGGTCGCAGGGTACAAACTTGCAGTTAGAAGAAAAATAGGTTCTGGAGGTCAAGTGCACAGAATAGTGATTATAATCAACAGTTCTGTATTTTATACTTCAGAGTTACTCGGAGACTAGACCTTAAATTTTCTTACCACAAAAAAGAAATTATAGTTATGTGACACGATAGAGGTGTTAGGGAATGCTACAGCAGTGATCGTATTGAAATATGTAAGTGTATCAAATCAACACATAGAAATGTATCTTTTCTTTTTTTAAAAAATTTATTTATTTATTTTTGGCTGTGTTGGGTCTTCGTTGCTGTGCGTGGGCTTTCTCTAGTTGTGGTGAGCGGGAGCTACTCTTCATTGCGGTGTGCGGGCTTCTCATTGTGGTGGCTTCTCTTGTTGCGGAGCACGGGCTGTAGGTGCGCAGGCTCAGTAGTTGTGGCACATAGGCTCAGTAGTTGTGGCTCGCAGGCTCTAGAGTGCAGGCTCAGTAGCTGTGGCACACGGGCTTAGTTGCTCCACGGCATGTGGGATCTTCCCGGACCAGGGGTTGAACCCGTGTCCCCTGCATTGGCAGGGGGATTCTTAACCACTGCGCCACCAGGGAAGTCCCACGTGTATCTATTCAAATTAGTGTTTTGATTTTTTTGGATTTGTACCTAGGAGTGGAATTGCTGGGTCATATGGTAGTTGAGTTAATTTTCTGTATATGGTGTGAGGTAAGAGTCCATCTTCATTTTTTGCATGTCAGTATCCAGCTGTCTCAACATCATTTGTTGAAAAGTCTGTTGTTTCTCTATTGAATAATCTTGGCACTCTTCAACTGGGTTAAGTACTAAAAAATTGACTAAGCTATCTTTATTCTAGTTCTTACCAAAAGCATCCCAGCCATTACCATGATCTCTATTTTACAGTTGAAGAAAATGCAGATAGGAGAGGTTAAGAAACTCGCCCTAAAGTTATATGGCTGATTAGAGACAGAATTGGGTTGAAAATCCAGTTCTCCTGATTCCTACTTTGTTATTCTGTTATATGAGTTACATCCATCCAGCTGAATGACTATTTTATTATAAACCATCCTGCATTATTTAAAATGTAGAGAAATTATTGTAAATGGATGGAGAAAACTCTATCAAATTTTCTACAGCCCTTGAGAGTTGAGACTACACTTTCAATTTCAAAATAATAATAAAGCTAGACATATTTCTAAGACTGCTTCCTATATTAACTCATCTCACCCTCGCAGCAACCCTAATGAGGGCAGTACTTTTACTGCCCCTGTTCCGTGCATCAGGAAAGGAGGCTTGTTCAGGTTAGATGCCCTGCGTCAGATCAGACAGCTGCTGAGCGTGGCCAAGCCTCCTGAAAGCAGGCAGTCTGGCTTCTGAGTCTGGGTCCCACGCTACGGTGTAGCCTGCGCTGTGGGGGTCCGCTTGGTTGATGAACCTCGCTTTCTCTCTTAAAGCCCAAAGCCCCATACAGGGCTCAGCAGCAGCTCCTCTGTTTCCTTTGCTCTGGGTCACCCCTCAACTAACTTCCCTGCTCCCTCTGCCAAAGAAAAAGCACCCACAACTAAAACCAGAAAGGAAAAAGAGAGCAAGAAATGAATTCCCCCAAACCCACCAGCCCAGAGGGCATCCTGGCTCATGTATGCCTTCATCAAATATGAATTAATGTGGTCCCTGGGCCCTGGCTGGCATTGGATGAGGCACATGGGAGAAGGGTGGTCCCCAAGGAGCTCGGAGACTAGTGGGGAGTAGCTCCAGGAAGAGCTGTGCACAGAATTAAGTTCCATGGCGTATTCGGTTCCCTCATGGACACTGTGATGGAGCACAGGACCATCGTGGAGAAGGTGCGTGTCCCCTTGGGCTCAGAGGATCCTCCTAAACAGAGGCAGTATTGAAGCTGAGGCTGAAGGATGAGGCGGGCTTGGCTCAGAAAGTAAGGGGTGGGTGTGTCGCTGTGTTAGGAACGCGGCTCTGCAGGCAGACCATCTGGGGTCAGACCCATCGTCACCTCTCACAGCTCTGTGGACTTACGTTATTTGACTTCTCGGAGCCTCTCGTTTTTGACTGTAGAATAGGTCTCAAAGCATAATGCACCTTGTCGGGTGGCGGTGAGGATTAAACAAGGCAATTCCTTTGCAGCATGCAGTGCAGAGTCAGTAGCTGCTCTCTGCGGCTACTGATATTACCTGTATCGGTGTTATTTCAGGAAGACGGCGCTGTCTGTGGACAGCCTGGGGTGGTCGGGGGCAGACACCTGGAGGGAGTCTGGAGAGGTAAGGAGGGGTCTCACGTCTGCCATCGTCGTGGACCCCCTGTGGTAGGCGATGGAGGGCCAGCCAAGGGCTTTACAGAGGGCGATGCCGGGGTCCTGGCTGTAGGAGGGAAGCTGGGTCAGAGCGGAGGAAAGCTCATTGGTGCAGGGGGACAGTGAGGAGGGCCCGCCCCTGTGCGTGGCCAGGTCACCCTGCAGAGATGGGGAAGCTCGGGAAACAGCAGCCCTGGTGGCACCTGGGAGAGGAGGGTCCGGGAGAGGTGAGTGGCTGTTAGCTTTCTGGCTTTTTGGTCTCAGTGTTTCGTTGTGGTTTATTGGAAATATGGAATCCAGGGGAGGGGATGACAGTAAGCTGAGACATGCCTCGTCAGGGGGTCGGTGGGACTTCCAGGTGGACTTGGCCAGCACGCGTTGCTCTGAGCTGCCCTTGTCCACGTCTGCGTTGTGGTCCCACTGGCGCGATTTCCTTGAGGTGGGAACCGGGCCTCTCACTTGTCTTATTTCCAAGCCCGGGCGTGTGCTCCACCATCGATCCACGGGTGCTGAACACGCAGATGGGTCACCTCTGCACGAGGCTCAGAGTCACAGAACAGGACAGTAGTGAAGCTTCTCAGATTCCGGACCCAAGCCTTGCTGGGGGAGGCTGGGGGTGGTGGGGAGGAGCAGGGCTCTGGGGCCGACCTGACACCACCTCTGTGAGCGTGTGCCCTGGCACTGGTTCCCGAACCATCCTATGCCTTGGCTTCCTCGCCTGTGAAATGGGCACACTCATTGCACCCATGTCAGAAGATGGAGAAAAGACAACGTATATGAGACCCTTCGAGAGGTGCCTGGCACGCAGTACCCGCTCAGCAAGTGCCCCTTTTCACTCCCTGTTCTCCATCCTCAGAACTTGGTCTGGCCAGCACAGACATTTTATACAGCCTTCTTTGAAAGAAAGGGATTTAGTTCATTTCTTCCCCTGTGAAGGCCAGGAAACAAAGGCTTAACACATTTAAGAAACTGATGTACTGTCTGTCCTGCAAAATAACAGAATAGCATGCTGCCCCTAGACTGACAGCTCAGACTGCTGTTTGGGCCCCTACTGCCTTTCCATGAGATTTTTTTCATCTTCTTGCCATTTCTCCCTTCGCTCCCAGACCATGGCTTGCATGGTTTTCTACCGGCCTAGGAGTTTCCAGCTGGGGATTAGAGTGGAGAGAAAGGTGCGTGGTGTAGTCATGCAGGGGTCAAAAGGTGGCGGCCCCCAGCCCAGAGCCGAGCATCACTGCCGACTCGCCTGCCCAGGCATGGGGCCAGGTCTGTAGTGAGCACCGTCCTTGTGTCTTGGAGGAGGTCAGAGCTACCAGTCTCAAGTCAATGTCCCTGATGGCTTTGAAGGAAAGGGCAGATGGGAAGTTCAGAGATCGGTCTGGAGCCAGGATGGCCCCCAGCCGCCCTGAGATTACTGCAGCCATGGGACCATCGGCTTCGCCTGCCGGCAGAGCATAGGCGGTCAGCACATGGATTTGGGAGCCAGAATGCTGGGGTTTGAATCCAGCACTACCTCTTACTAACTGTGCGGCTTTGACTGAGTTATTTAACCTTTCTGTGCCGCCAGAGTCTCCTCTGTGAAATGAGGGTTAATGATAACATCTATTTCACAGGATTGTTGCAAGAAATAAAAACATGTAAGGTGCTTAGAATAGCACTTGGCATACATACAGTGAATACCCAGTAAACATTAACTGTTGTTGTTCTTTTTAAATTTTTATTTTATATTGGAGTATAACTGATTTACAGTGTGTGTTAGTTTCAGGTGTACAGCAAAGCGATTCAGTTATACATATACATGTACCTATTCTTTTTCAAATGCTTTTCCCATTTAGGTTATTACAGAATATTTAATTGTTGCTGTTCCTATCATTACTGTTGGTGTTATTTGCCAGAATGGAAAGAAGTGGTCGGGGAAGTCGTCGTGTGCTGTGCTGGAAGCTCTGGATGGGGAGCTGGGCCACCTGGGTTTCAATCCCAGCTCTGCCATCCCGGGTGGTGTGACCCTGGGCCCTCTGTACATACAGGGACTGAGTTCTTTCAGGACACGAGCTTGACCTCTAGGCCCGCTGTGCTCTGGTGCAGCCACGCCCCCCATGTTTTCTCCCCTTGCCGGCAGTGCTCCAGCAGTGACTGGTGCTCCCCGCACCTGCACTCTTCCAGTTGCTGTAGGCTCACGTGTTCAACTCTTCTTGAGAACCTAGGGCTTGGCATGTAGTAGGTGCTCAATAAATATCTCCTGATTCACTGCTACTGCTCACTAACAAGCATGGACACCTCTTCTAGGAAGCCTGCCATGAACACGACAGGCCGGCGAGTGCCCCCTTGCATCACTGCCTTTGACCCGGTTAATGTTTAGTCCTGTGCCAGCCATCCACTCGGGCACCACCTGCCCCCAAGAAAGCCCCTGCCCTCTGGGGCCCCCCGACACAGTGGTCCTGGCTGAGCTGGGAAGCTACACCTGTGTGTCATAGTCAGGAAGCCAGCGGCTGCTCCAGTGAGGGCACTTCTTGGGGGAAGTGGCGATGAAAACAGATCTTGAGGGAGAGCGATTTAGGATGTGGGAGGCATGGAACAAAGACCCAGGCATGAAAAAAAGAAATGAGAAGAAAGGTTCTGTTTGGTTGATTTTTTTTCTTAAAGGTAAAAAGCAAAGCGACAGCGGGGATTTGAGCCGCTGAAGCGAATATGTCTTCTTGCTTGGTTGGCTTTTATTCTGCATCCAGGGATGCAATGGTGTCTTAAAAGTTTTTTGATTTCTGTTACGAGTCCATGAGCCACTTCAAAAAGCCCTAGCCTGTCTGCCTGGGCACACCCTCTCCTCCCATCTTCAGAAAGAGTGGGTACAAACCTCGTGCAACAAGAACTCACATTTAAAGCCCCTTCTGCATACCAGCGCCTGTTTTAATGGTTTTGTCTGAATTAAACTCAAGACCATTGTTCCTGCTTTGCAAACTGAGGCTTAGAAAATTTAGTGACTTGTTCTAAGTTACCAGCTAGTAAGTGGGAAATTCGAGCCTCCATCAGGTTAGGGTGGCTCAGGGCTCCCTTTCACTGTGTTCCCCTTTCCTTTCTTGCCTCTTTCTTGCTCAGTAAAGGAAAGAGCTGTTCCAGGCTCCTGCCCCCATATGAAAGGTGGAAAGGATGGGGAGATTTGAGAGCTCAGAGGGGTCCCTGCAGAGACAGGCCTTGGCCTGGGCTTTTTTGATAACATGACAAAAGGCCTTTCCAGGTCCTGGTGGTTTCACTTTCCCAGTCTTAGGTGGGGGCACTTTCCTTACCTTTTGTTCAGCAAACAAACAAACATTAAGTTTTGTTTTTTTTTTTTTAGACTTTAGCTTCTGCCTCACATGTCCCTTAAACACAAACAATAGAGAGGGTGCTGCCTGGAGGAGGACGTGCGATCTTAGGTAGAAGGGAGAGGAGAGATGGATGCAAAGAACAGGACAGACCGGGGAAGGGGCCTCAGCAGCACTGAACGTGCAGACTGATCAAAGTGGACAAAGGCCTTTCGGGGCCTAGGCTGACACACTGTGGCGTCAAGGGCGCGTGTATACGCCACTGCCATAGCCCTGAGCACATCCCTCCATGAACTGCTTCCTCCTCTGAACCCTCCCAGACTCTGACAGCTCCAAGGCAGGGCCTGGGTCCTGGATCTTTCTTGTTCCCTATTATATTTCTAAGGCTTACAGCACGTGCACGACGCACATATGTTACTAAGAGCTGGCCTGCACCAAGTGCAAATAGTGGCCAAGGACAGGACGGGGCAGGTGGGTCATGCCTGTGTGCTATGGTGGGATGTGAATTGCAGAGAGGGGTGGAAAGGTGGTGTTTATCAAGGGCTTTTTCTGTTGCAACCAAAGAAGCCCAACCAAAGTGGCAAAGCAGGAACTTTCTAAGCCCTGACTTTTGTATCTGTGAGCAAGTGGACTAATACTAGCCTCCTTGTCTCTTGAGAGCTTTTATTTATACAAAATGTGGGTGACATTGCAACCTCTATCCATTTTATTGCTTCTTTTTTAAAATTTGTGTTGGAATTTAGTTGATTTACAATGTTGTATTAGTTTCAGGTGTACAGCAAAGTGAATCTGTTATACATAGATCCACTCTTTTTTTTCACTTCTTTTCCTGTATAGGCCATTACAGAGCATTGAGTAGAGTTCCGTGTGCTATACAGTAGGTCCTTATTAGTCAGGACATGGAAGCAACCCAAATGTCCATCAGCAGAGGAATGGATAAAGAAGATGTGGTACATTATATACAATGGAATATTACTCAGCCGTAAAAAAGAATGAAATCATGCCATTTGCGGCAACATGGATAGACCTAGAGATTGTCATACTGAGTGAACTAAGTCAGACAAATACTCATATGATATCACTTACATGAGAAATTTATTGCTTCTTTATCTCTTAATTTGTCCTTAAATTGGGTGGAGAGTTGAAGAGCTATTGATTAGCTCTTTAAAGTTTGACATTAACTTGCTTTATAATAATAATAGTAAATATTATTATTGTTACTGTTATTATTATTTCACATCTCAGTGTTTCTCAAAGGCCGATACCTCTGAACACCTGCACTAGCATCACGCACAGATGCTTACAGATTCCTGAGCATTTTTCTAGCCCTAGTGAGAATTTCTGGGGGGAAAAGGAGAGTGGCCTAGGATTTTTCATTTTTAACAACCACTCTGATAATTCTTAGGCCAAGCAGAGTTTGAAAGCTGCTGCCTTTTTTAAAAATAATTAATTAATTAATTTATTTATTTATTCATTTTTGGCCGTGTCGGGTCTTCGTTGCTGCGTACGGGCTTTCTCTAGTTGCGGTGAGCGGGGGCTACTCTTTGTTGTGGTGCACGGGCTTCTCATTGCGGTGGCTTCTCTTGTTGCAGAGCACGGGCTCTAGGCACGTGGGCTCAGTAGTTGTGGCTCGTGGGCTCTAGAGTGCAGGCTCAGTAGTTGTGGCACACGGGCTTAGTTGCTCCACAGCATGTGGGATCTTCCTGGACCAAGGATCGAACCCGTGTCCCCTGCATTGGCAGGCACATTCTTAACCACTGCGCCACCAGTGAAGTCCCGAGAGCCACTGCCTTTTCTTATTTAACTCCCATTTGAGTCGCACTAGGGAGATTTATGTATATTTTACAGGTGAGGGACCTCTGACTGGGAGAAGAAAATAATTAACTGCCCAAGGCCACACAGACACAAAGTGGCAAGATTGTGACATCTGCGTGTCCTCCTAAAGCAGTTGCCCTGCTCTTCCCAAATTTGAGCTGGTCTGTGTCCTTAGGACCGGGTAAAGCTCTGAGGCTTGGAAGAAGTAGAATAATCGATTCTGAACTCACATTGGTTATAATTTAATTGGGGACATTAGAGGCACATGGATGAAAGAGGACCAAACCAAAGTTTGAGGTGTGGGCGCAAATTCAAAGATAAGGGGCAAATACCAGGAGTTACAGGAGTTGGGAAGAAGGAGAGCTGATCTCAGCTACACTGGAGAGAATTCCAGACGGAGAAAATTCCAAGGAAAAAAGCCAGGTTTCATATGGAGTCTCTAGAATGAGTCAGACTGGCAGAGGTAAGGGGGAATGGAGAAGGATGTCCGCGTGTAAGGAATGGCCTGGACAAAGGCAAGGAGGGAGGAAGTTAAAGCACGTTTGAGAGTCCTTCCAGCCAGAGCACATCAGTCACCCAGCTGGCAGGCTGTAATGACTTGGGCCTGGCTTATTAAGCACATTTGGAAATTGGGTGAATTGCTTGATTTGGTAAAAAATTACATGGTACATTTAATCAGGCCTCCTTTAAGGAACAAATGTCATTAAACACCACTTAATTAGCTGCCCCTGCAGCCTGACTGGGTGAAAATTATATCCTTGACAAACTACAAAACATTTTTAAGGTCAAATATGGAGAATAAAAATACCACTGGAAGCCCTCGGGTAATAGGCCCATAAAATCTTACCTCATTTTCATTCACTGAAAAGATTCATTCTGGATTGCAGCTAATCAGAACTTGATGGGCTTTCTTTGGAGCAGAATCTTAAGACCCAGGGTGTGTTGGTCTTTATGTTAAAGGAGTGAAAAATAAAAGAGCCAGAAAAACAGACACACACACACACATTCGATAATACACTTGTTTATCAGCCTGCTGATTTGTCATGGGAATAAAAATGTCTACTTGCTCTGTTAACCCAGGATACTGTATATTATAGCAATCTGAGCTCTGGCTGTGCCCAGGACAAAGAAAGCAAATCAGAGAATTACTAAAGAGATGAAGTGGATGGGGCCATCGTTTACTGCATTTCTAAAAATACTTCCAAGTAATTTACAATACGCACACAGAAAAGCACACATATCATAAGGGCCTGGCTTAATAAATTTCCATAAACTACAATCACCCTTGCCACCAGCACCATCAGTTCAAGAAAACAAGCATTACCACCTGTCCAGGATCCTGATGCTTTCTTTCCATCCTTCCCTCTTCTCGCCACCCCAGGGGTAATTGCGGTCCTGGCTTCTCCCAGCAGAGGTTGATGTCCCCTGCTTCCTCTGAATGGCATCGTGCAGCCTGCACACTTTTGTGCCTGGCTTCTTTCACTCAACGTGCTTTGAGAGGTTCAACCATGTTGCTGCGTGTGCTGTAATTTGTCCACTCTTACTGCTGTGCTGTGTTCCGTTGGGTGAAGATGCTATAATTTATGTACATATCTTTTGGCTCACAGGTATTTGGACAGTTTCATATTTGGAGCTGCTATGAGTTATGCTGCTATGAGCATGCCTTTTGTTGAGTCTATCCTGGCGTATGTGGGTCTATGTAGGCAAGAGATTCCTGTGGCTTAGCATATGCACCTATGTAGCCAGAGTGTCTATGACTTCACAGCCTTGTGATATTTATATTTGTGGAAAGAACATTTATATATTACATATAATATATTAACATATTATATATAATATTGTGTGTGTGTGTGTGTGTGTATGTGTTTTTTGACCATCTATTTTTTTGATGGTCTGTTTCTTTGAACCGTGAACTTCTTGAGTGCAGAGACTTCTGGCTTATTTCTCTCTGTCCTAGAGACAAGTGAACTGCTTGGCACAGATAAATTCCAATGAGTAATTGTTCAACAAAGAAATGAGCATCGAGCTCAAGTGACCTGAATTCTAGTTATTTAGCCTCTCTGGGTCTCCCGTTTCTTCATCTGTCTAGTGGGGAAGATTTGTTAATTGAAGTCTGCTGACTGAGAGGGTTTAGCTTTTGTCTCAAGGAAATTATATAGCACTGCTCCCCCTCCGGCCTCTTCTCCTTATAATGTAAGGGTGGTCCATTCTTATCTTTCATCAGACTTCTTATTAAAGACAGTGTCTACTTAACCTAGAGTGGGATTCTGACATGCTATTCCCCAAACAGAGAAAGTGTTTTAATTGCAGTCATCAAAATCAAGCCATAATTAAATGCTCTCAAATTGTTATGTTAGTGGAAAAAGCATTTTCCCTTCCTTCTTGTCAACGCCTTCCCCAGCCTGGCTCCCGCCACAGAAGTCCCTGTTGGTCATTCTCCCACGTTTCACTTCATTTTTAAGTGTTAATTAAATATATTATTCTACGCATTTAAGATAAACCTGTAATCCAAATGCTGCAAACTAGCAAATACAATTTGAACACAGTTTCTCTTTAAAAAAAAAAACGAGTGGCTTTCAGATACTTTTTTCATGTAATTTGATTCCCCTGCCTTGTTTGTAAAGTGGAGAAAAGAAGACTTACAAGGCAAAGTTGTTCTGTCAGATCACAATACATCTGACACAGATGGTCTCGGAGACTTCGTGGAATGATTTCAACCATCTTATCCCTTCTAGGGCCCTTTCACAATCAAGAGCTGGCATTTCCGACCAGACACTGGATTGAGTGGGCCGATGCCTTCTCTGGGCCTTTAATTACTTATCTATAAAATGGAGTTTTTAGGTAAAATTATTCCCAGCTTTTACATTGTTTCCCAAATTTGGGAATGATTTTCAGGAGGAATGTGGGGTGAAATAGATGATAATATGTGGTAGATTGTGCTATTATTTCTGATTTTTCTTCCTGTGCCTTTGCCTTACGACCCTGCACTTCCATCCCCCAACCCCATCGGTGCTGGGCATGGCCCTGCCGTTTGCCTTGGCATCCGAGATGTGGGTGGATGGACAGAGGGCCGGTTCCAAGCCTAGACCATAAGCAGCACGGTCTAGTGCTTCCGGCCTCTGCCCTGGAGAGAACATGCTCTCGGATAGAACTACCACCCCTTCAGTCGAGACCCCAGAGTGAACACATTTATAGTAGAGCATTTCCAACCGTTCTGCTGACCTGGGCCTGAGAATGAAAGCTCACTGCTGCACTGCTGATGGATACGTACGATGAAAGTGTATCATTCTGTCAGCAAAGGGGGCAATGGCAAAACCTCTCTTTGCTTTGGGCGTTCACTCTTGGTGTGTGAAGACAATGAGGACGAGATCCATGTAGAAGAGTAGAAACCTGTCACAGGTAACAATAAACATCATTAGCAATCTGGGTAAAACTCCTCAAGGAGACATTTACTTGTATTGTCTCACTTATCCTTAGTAACGCCTTCGAAGGAGGCATGATCATTGCTATTTTGTAGAGGACAAAAATCATGCTCAAAGAAGTCGAGAGGCTTGCTCAAGGGTATGTCATGGACAGGTGGGGGAGATCGGCGGTGGTCCCAGGCCAGCACTTAACCACTTTGTGCTGCCCCTTTTCAAAGATGCGACGTGAAGTGTGAGAGGTCGGGTGTGCTCCAGCGCCTTCTCACGGAAGCCTTCTGTGCAAGTGTAGTTCACACAGAGGGTGCCAAGGGTGGGGCTACTGTTATAAAAGTCAGAGGATGAGGGAAAGGTTTGGGTTAGACTCCTGGACCATGGATGTGGCAAGACTCGACATTCGCTGAATACCCATGAGCATCTCTCTATCTCCCCGCCACACTTACGGTTGTACTGGGGCAATATGTCTAGGTTCTCGCTGGTTAGACGTAGGCAGATACAGTATAAGCAAGGTCTGAGGTTGGCCCTTAAACTCATTCTGCAGATCCTTCAGCCCTCACTTTCCTGTCTACTGTCTCCTTGGAAGACGTGTGTCTTGGAGGTTATAGGTAAAGGACGGAAGCAGCCTGTGCCCCAGTCACCACTGAGAAGAATGTCACCAAGAGCTGCATGACCCTCATAGGACTTGGACAGGAGTGAGAAAACTTTTATTGTGTCAACACAATGAGATTTGGGAGTGTATTTGTTGCTTCAGTATAACCTGTCCTATCCTAACTGAAAAATGTGACTTGCCTTTCCAGTGGGGTGAGGAAATCTCTTGGTTCTTCCATCTAGGGTGGGCACTCAAGATTTTCTGGTGTCTTTTCGCAACAAGTTAAGATGAGTGAGAACAGACATTTCTAGTATTATATGATCTCTCTGAACATCACTGCAGAGGAATATCTGTACCTTTTTAATATTTTTTAAATCTTTCAGATCATTGTAAATGTATATCAAATAAATGAAATAATAAGGTAGATGGATAAATGAAATAAAGGAAGAAGAATGATGAAATTGTATCTGAGAAAATAATTGGAGGGTATAATGGGAGATGGAAGGGAGACCAGGATGAATGAAGAGCATGCCACCATAGGTCTTGTACCTTCTCTCTGACTTGAACGTCAGTTGCACTGAGGCAGGAGTTGTTTCAGTGGATGATGGTGATGGCGGCAAAGCCCCGCCATGTTTGATGGTCAACCACTGCCTCTGAATAAACCGCTTATCAGCTTGAGGAACTCGCAGCTACCCCCGAATCCAGCGGGAGCTCCCTCTAGACGATGCCGTTCTTCATGGCTTTAATCTGACGCCTGTATCTCCTTCTGGGGACTGTGTCAAAAGAGCTTTTCATGAAAAAAGTTCTATTTGAAATAAAAAAGTTCCATTTTTTTTTCTAAAATTTATTTTAAAAATCCATGTTTTTTCCTTTCTCATTCTGGAAAGGCAAGCTGCAGAGTGTTTATAATTAATTCCTCACACCTCTTGACCTCTTGTTCACTGAACATTTATTGAGGAAACTTTGAGGAGAGCTTTTTTTTTTTTTTTTTTTACTGTCCATGGGGAAGAGTAATAGGATTTGAAATTTATGCAGACTTGGCCGTGGGAAGAGTAGGCAGTGACCCGAGCGAGCTGTGTGATCTGAAGATGTTCTGAACAGGGCCCTGGGCCAAAAATACCTCCTTTGGAAAAACCAAGTGTCAGAGAACCTGTTCTCAGAAAGTTCTGCGTTGAAGAGTTATAACTCTAGAGGCTACCTGTTTCTAGGCAAATATGAGTGAGAGATAAACAAGCAGAGATTCTCTGTGATTTTGGCACATAGATTTATAATGATAAAATGTATATACGTAGTCTTTTATTTCTTCAAGCTCTGCAGTAGACGTGAGCTCACATCTTGTGCAAAACAAGCCTATGAGTTAGGGTTCATTATGCCCATTTTATGGATGCGACTGAGCTGTGACTTGTGATATTCTGGCCGAATGGGGATCTTAACACTGGTTCTCGTCAGGGCTGTGCAAGGATGGTTCAGAGGCTTTCCCTTTCCAACCATGACCGTAAATAAATAACCATCAATACCACCACCACAACCCTTACCGTCCCCGTCCCTATCGCTACCGCTACCACCATTATGACCACTGCCACTCTGGGCATTAATGTCACCATCACCACCACCCCCCACATCACCATCATCTCCACCACCGCCAGTGCCATCATTACGGCTAACCATCACCACAATAAATACCACCATCATCCCCACTACCAGTAGCTCCTTGTGCAATGATGCATACTCACCTAAGGGGAGTCTGAATGCCCATGCAGCTCCCGGGTGCTGGCGTAGAGGTGCCCTTAGGAGGGGAGGCTGAGCTGTCTGCATACTCAGACTCAGCTCCTTTCCCCATCTGCCTCTTCCTGGATTCCATTTTCCACCAACTTAATGGTTGTGGTTGCTTGTCAATTGTCTATTTTTTTTCCTAACCCCTCTGGGGGAGATCATCTTCTCAGCTAGGGCGGAGGGTGAGAAAACTTGATCTTCAGGAGTTTAAAACCAACAGGAAGAGGTTTTTTTTTTTTCCTTTACCCTTTTGCTCTCTGTCCATCATCCCTTCCTAGAAGCGATACACGTGAAGAGTGGTCTGACTCTTTGTTATTCAAGGTTTGGTCTTTGGAATAGTAGATTACCATCATCGAAAGGCATATTAGAAACAGAATCTCAGACCCTCTCCCAGACCTACTGAAGCAGAATCTGCATTTTGACAAGATTCCTTGGAGAATCTTAAACACAAAATTTGAGAAGCACTTCTCTGGCTGTCTGGTTGGGGGCTGATAAATGGTGAGAATACAACTAAAAATCTATAAATAAAACTGGGGTTTCAAAAATATTTGCCTCATGGACAAGAGAGTTGAGGCATAATAGCAGGGCAATTATGTGCTTCATTTCTTACTGTTTTGGGAGATGATGGGGTAAAATGAGACCCTGAACTTCTCCCCCCAAACTTTGAGCTCTTTTCATTACAGCTTGCTGCCTCTCACTATCCAGGTCAGAAAACTGTTCTGTGCCCAGAACCCAGGGCGTGTATAGGCAGTGGGTTAGAGCAGAGAACACCCACACAGCATCAGGAGCCTGGAGTCTAAGTTCTAGTGGAAGGTACAGTGCCAAGATATCAGAATCAGAAGGATCCTCAAAGCAACGTTACTCTCCATATGGTGCCTCTCTTTCACATCATCCTGGCTATTTTATTCCCAGCTTGAATCACTGCCTCACATTATGTTGACTATTTACTTATTTCTTGTGGCTTCTCCCACAAGAATGTGGTTTCATGAGACCATGAACCTTATCCACCTGTTTGTGGCTGTATCGCCAGCATTGTCACATAGAAGGTGCTTCATGATAATTTGTAGAATAAATAAATGTAAGAAAATTGAGGTCCTAAAAATGAACATAATTTATTAACATCATTTGTTCAAGTCAGAAAGATAGAAAATTGCCTGCCAGGCACTGCCCTGGGCACTCTATATGTACAATCCTTTATGATAGGAATTAGCATTCCTATTTTTTTTTTTCATGAGGATGGATGTCCCAAATGACAGCGATTGTTAAGAACCAAGATCTTTCCACAATAACATGTTTCCTTCCCTTTTAGACTGAATAATTGAACCTGGGTCTATTGACACGTACGATTTTTTAGATGCAGGGAAATAAAAGGAAGGAGGGAAGGAATAATTGGTATCTATGCTAAGCATAAACTCTATGCCAGCTAGAGAGGGAAAGTTTCCCTGTGTGTTATCTCTTTTAATGTACCTAACAGCATCACACAGAATAGGTATTATCAACTCAAAGTTTCACTGAGAAGTTACTGAGACAGAGAGCTCTTGTCTCGAATGTAATTGATACATATTGTGGAATCAAAATTGTTTTATTCCAAAGTCTATGTTCTTTATCATATATGATTTTGTCTCCTCATTCCTTATTTAAAGGACTAGGTCCTTATATAGAATACTCAGGGAAGTCTCCATTCATTTCGGCTGAAGTTTTACCATAAGGAAGAAAAGTTAAAACATAGGAAGCTGATTTCAGGAATTTATTTTAAAGCAATCATCTCCATGTATTTTTCTTGGATCCAGCCTGCATCTGCCCAGTCTCCTGTACCTCCTCCTTCTACTGACTCCGGTCATGCATCCTTCGCACTTATTGGCTCCTCAGCCTGTGAAGAGGGCCACCTTTGTTCTCCGTTCTTCCTCGGCAGGGCGTTGTTTGATGTCCTGCAGAAAGATTTCCAATGAGGATTGAAATTAAATTGGGTTTCTGAGGGACACCCGGCGAGTTAAATCTCTCTCTCCTCATGGCGTTTAGATTCAAATGGACTTGGGTCTGAATCTCAACTCAGTCAGGTGTTAACTGTGACATCTTGAGAAATTGGGTCGTTATTGCAATTCTCAATTATTCATCTGCCAAGTGGTGGAAATACCTGGCTCAGAAGGTTGTTTGGAGGTGTACGTGTTCTGATGCACTGGTTCCCTCCCCTGTGCCCATGCTCCAGGCTGGTTCATTGAGATTTGCCTGATTGTTTGAGGGCTGCCCAGTCTTGACGAAGGGGACCAGGTGGCCTCCCGACACTCTTGTTGTGGTTTAAATAGAGATGCTGCCACCCATGTTGCAAAAGTAGAGGATAAATGGGAGATCTGGAGAGTGATCTCCGTGCCGCTTTATAACATGTGATATGTTCGGATGACAAATGTTGAAAGAAAAGGCAGCAGGCAGTTGACGCTGTAGTCACTTAGAAAGAGTCAGCTTCATATGCAGCACAAGTAGGTGAGAAGAAGGGGATCTTTTTGGATGGACAGACGATAAATATGTTTTAACAAATCCTTAGAGGAAGCAACCATGGCAGAATCTGCGGGACTTCATCAAATGAGTCAGTGCAGGCCGGGGCAAAGAAAGGCAGATAGGAGAGATATGTGTTATGAGACCACATTAATTTTAGTGTATTTATAAGAACTCATTTGGAAAAATACTAGCCTAAAGGTTACCCAAGACACAGAAGATTGTTAACCAGATTATATAACGTTGAAAGACTTTAGAAGTGAAAGAGAAGGGAAACATTTAAAGAGCTTTTAAAAACATTTCCCGATTATCTGTAGTGCCATTTGTAAATAATCGCTCTGCTAATTATGAACAAAAATCTTATCTTTTTATTAAAACGGATCTAAGAATCTCTATGGAAAAATAATTTTTGGGTAAACATCAGTATTGTTTTCCTTTTGCTTTCAAATATACACAGTGACGCAAATAAAACTTGCTAATCTACTTCCTATTACCCGGTGTTCTCAGAAGCACAGGCACATTCCCTTGATTATAAATGTGAAATTTGCACTTTTCGCTAACGCAGACTGTGGTCCCCGGGCAGTCTCAGTTAATGAAGTTTTACTCAACTTGTCACCTGGTAGCAAATTTATCCACTGGAAAATTAACAGAAAGACAACCTGGGGCCTTTTAGGAGTAATTAATGTGTTTGGAATTGCTGTGGTACTCTAATTGCTGGTTATAAAAATCTGCAGTCTTGTTACTTTCGTTGCTGGGCTGATGCGGTTTTGGCCTGGGTGCCAGGGGAAGGGCAGGGTGGCGGGTTACCACTTATTAATAATTCTGTTTCCCACTTATTAATAATTCTGTTTCACAAACAGACTCTTTCATGCCAGGCCCCGTTGATTTATCTTCCTGATGCCATGTTGAAGTCAGCGGCGGATTTACGGCTGATTTATTTTGGCTGAGTTAATATGAACAACGTCACTGGGCCTAATGATTAAGTATGCACGGTTGGCTATAAATTACTCTCTTTCTTTCCTCTCGATAATAACTGATTATATTTCACCACTTGTGAGTGTGAATTATGAAGGACAGTTACCTCTTTAATCTCCAGCACGTCTAGCCATGAAAAGGTTTGCGTGTCCACTTCTCCCGTTTCAGAAGAAGGCAAGCTGCTGCTGCTACTTAAAAAAAACAAACAAAACCACCCCCAGCAAAAACCATGAATGAATGAATGAATTGCTCCTCCTGAAAATTTGTCTAGGCACTGTTGTCTGCTGGGAAGAAAAAAACTGGGTTGTGTGACAGTAAATTGGGAAGTTTGCCAGAGTCCTGCTGCCACCAGCTGTGGAAATAGCTAGAAATTCAATTTTGTCAGGCCTCAGTTTCCTAATCTGTCAGTCAAGAAGGACAGTATATTTGCCTCTACCGTAAAGTTGTTGTGAGGATCAAAGAGGACAGTAGTAATACCTCATACCAGAAAAATTGGTGGATCATTATATATACATGTGAATGTGTGTGTATTTTTATATATGTAATGTATATGTATGCATGTATATAAGTGTGTATGTATAGAGTATATATGTATATGACATATAGTGTATATGTATGTATGTGTGTATATATATAGATTTGCGCTGAAGTATTATTCAGAGCTAGGATTTTTGCTGGAATCTCTGCTTTAGGAAAGCATGAAATAATTTTAGAATTCATCATTTATTGAGAATAGCTACCGTTAATTAGCACTAACTATATTCCGAGCAGTGCATTAAGTGCTTTTCAAAGACTAGCTCACTTCGTCCTTAGAATGCCTGTGTAAGTTACTATTTTTTATTATTCCCATTTTACACAGGAGGGAAATGATGCTCAGATACACTAGGAACTCGTTTCAGGTCACATGGCTAGATTGTGACACGGTGGGTTGAGACCCCGGGTGTGGGGCTGCCATCTGAGCCCTCACTCCACGTGTTAGAGGTCACCTCTCAGTGTGGGTGGTAACAGCACCCAGAACTGCCTCCAAATCCCCTATACCTGGGTTTCTAATGACCATCACATGTTTGTACAGATGAGGAAATGGGTCTTGAGCGAAATGAACATAAACCGCTTAAGCAAATTAGTGCAGAATTAGGATATTTGAGATCTCGGTGGAACAGAGCATCACACGTGTAAGGGTGCAAGGAGACGTTCTTGATACACTGGTCTCGGGGGGAAGGCGTGCAATGACTGATGTAATTGGAAAGTTCAGGCCTGTATCTTCATCAGGCATGGCTGGATCTGGGGAAGCCAGTGGCATCCCCGGGACACTTCCTCATTCCTCTCTGGGCTCCGCCTTCTCATGCATTTAGAGCATGAGAAATTCTGGTCCCAGACACAGGATTAAAATGCTGTCTCCTCCAACCCTGTGTTGTCCCTTCCTGAAGACCTTGGCCCATCTTGCTTTGGCCACCCTCTCATCTCTTAAACTATTCAAATGATGGCCTCTTCGGTAGAGGGGAGCTGGTCTGTGGACTCCCGGTTTGAAGGCATTAAGATCCAGGTGAAATAACAATAGGAGAAAATGCTTTTCTAACAAGTAAAGAAAGCAAGTGTTGTAGAAGAAGGTTGAGAATAAAAAGAGAAGACTGGGGGCAAGAAAAAGATAATTCTCAGGGATCTCTAGGGTCTAATGTCATGTGTCAATGAGATATTTCTGCAAGTGAGTTTTTTTGCTTGTTTGTTTCTTGTTAATATCTGTGTTAGCAATGTCCACTCATCTGATGGGTGGGGCACACCTGAAGGTATCAGCTCAAAGAACTTTGATCTAAACTAGAATATATTTTTTTTCCTGGTGCAAAGGAAGTGAAATGTTAAGTGGATGTGACTCCGTTACTCATGTCTGATGACTAGAATATTCATGTCGCCAAAGGATATCACTGATGGGCCCAAGACAGATTCGGGCCTTAAGACAAAGGCGTAAACAAAAGACAGATCTGAAAGTGGTTTTTTAAAACGTTAAAGCACTTTGCAAATATGAGAGATTTTGTTGGCTGAGGTCAGTGGCTGGGGTCACTTCAGTTGGGGAGAGTCAGCCTCCAAAGGTGATGGGACAGATAACCAGGGAACCCTCCCAGGCTGGGGAATCCAGTGACTTGCATGCCCTCCAGGAGCTGGGACTGACCTCGAGCAGATAGCCCATCCCCCTTATTACGAGTGCAGCCTGCTTGACACTTGGGATTCTCAGGCTTATTTTGTATGTGGAAAGTTTGCATATCATACCGTTCCTTCCACTCTTACAGCCATTACCTTATATGCAGGTATATAAGGTAATATAGATTTTATATATATCTATATATATATTGAATAATATGTACAAGGCTTCCTGCCTTGTCTTATTCCAGGACTGAAAGTCAAGGGTATCTCAAAAAGGGATGCTTTCAGATGGGAGGACAACAGAGGGAAGACAGGCCAGGTGGATGTCTTTCTCGTAAGTGGACTTAGGGCAGGTTAAAGTTAGATTTGCATGTAGGACATACAGACAGAGGCTTCCAGCAGCCACGATAAGCCATTATAGCTAGAAGTTTGCAGCTTAGAGGAGAGGTGGAGACTGAAGGGGGCCATTTAAGAGATGGGTATTCAGACAGCAGTGAAGTGAACCGCATTTGCGGAATCGTTAGGAAGTCCAAATAAAGTGTAAAAGAAGGCCCAGAATGGACTCTGGCCAAATACCCAATATTGAGGCAGATGGGGCAAGGGCCAAAAGGGAGTAGTTGGGGACCGGAAGGAGAGCTGCAGGAGAGAGAGCCTTCCCAGAACCCAAGAGGGAAATGATTTCTGGAAGGAGGATGTAGCTAACAGTTTCCAGTGCTCCGGAGGCTCGGGCTGGGTCTCAGCAAGTAGGAACATTGACCGTCCACAGCCTCAGTGAAAGCACTTCCCCACAGCGGGTGAGGGAGAGAGCTACATCTCCCTGACCAGACTGAGACTTAGTGAAATCCCGACTCTGCCGTGGTGTCGGGGGACAGGCAGAGAGAGAAACACAGGCGCAGGGCCTGGGGTCCCCCATCCTTTCTAAAGGCACAGCCTCACCGGGGCGTGTGGCATGTCCTCTCCAGGACTGTCTGTGCCCAGAAACTCATCTCTCGGCCACACCTGGCTGCAGGTGAAGTCGGACATATTTTCTGTGGGTGGTTATGGGCCCAGCTAAAGTCAGGGATTCTTTTTTTTTTTTTTTTTTTAATTTATTTTATTTATTTATTTTTGGCTTGTTGGGTCTTCGTTGCTGTGCGCGGGCTTTCTCTAGTTGCAGCGAGTGGGGGCTACTCTTTGTCGCGGTGATCAGGCTTCTCATTGTGGTGGCTTCTCTTGTTGCAGAGCACGGGCTCTAGGCATGCGGGCTTCAGTAGTTGTGGCTCGCAGGCTTAATAGTTGTGGCTCACGGGCTCTAGAGTGCAGGCTCAGTAGTTGTGGCACACGGGCTTTGTTGCTCCGCGGTATGTGGGATCTTCCCGGACCAGGGCTCGAACCCGTGTCCCCTGCATTGACAGCCAATTCTTAACCACCTCGCCCCCAGGGAAGGCCAGGGATTCTTATACAAAGGGAAGAATGGGAGGATGCAAATTGAGGTGCAACCAGCAGTTCAGCTGCAAGCAACATCCCACAATCACACTCACCAAAAAACCTTCAGACTAATCTTGTCAACAGGCTGTCAGCCTGCGTAGGTCTAAATACCTGCTCCATCATTTACGAGCTGGGAGAGCTCATGTAAATTACCTAATCATTCTTTGTGCCATTATTTTTATTTGTAGAGTATAGATGATAATTCTTTTTTACTTACCTCATTTGGATTTGTTCACAAGGTTCAAAGGGCAAAAAAATCCCGTAGCCCAAGGCTTAGCACAGAGTTGTTTATTATTAATATTATTTTTTGTCAATAAATACTATCATAATGAAACATTTACCTTACACATTTTATGAATAATTTAACTTATTATTATTAAGGCTCTGCTTGCTCCCCGTTAGAGTTTGATTTAGCTACTGAAGATACAGTTTTGCCTTTGCTGAATTCTCCAATTTTTAACGCGATACAGTATGCTGGTGGAGGAGAAATACAAGCTACTAAACACAATGACCTGTTCTAGATACTCTGCCCAAAAAATGAATAGTTTTTCTTCATTGATTTTTTTTAAACTGTTTTTTTTTTTAAATTTATTTATTTATTTTTGGCTGTGTTGGGTCTTTGTTTCTGTGCAAGGGCCTTCTCTAGTTGCGGCAAGCGGGGGCCACTCTTCATCGCGGTGCGCGGGCCTCTCACTATCGTGGCCTCTCTTGTTGCGGAGCACAGGCTCCAGACGCGCAGGCTCAGTAGTTGTGGCTCACGGGCCTAGTTGCTCCGCGGCACGTGGGATCTTCCCAGACCAGGGCTCGAACCCGTGTTCCCTGCATTGGCAGGCAGATTCTCAACCACTGCACCACCAGGGAAGCCCCGCTGATTTTTTTTAAACAAAAAATAGGGTTCTTTTCCCTTTTTACATAGTCATAATGATTATGCTTAATCTCCTTAGCCAAGATTGTATCTATCACTATTATAATTATTGTTTGTTCATGCTATTATGGGGTGGGGAGAGAGAGAGAGGAAGAGAAACCAGTGCATTAACATGGCATTGAGAAGAAAGTTACTTATTACTGGAGAAAGTTACTTCTCTGGTTACCAATAACCAGAAATAATTTTTTCCTTCAACACTGGAACGGTCATTTCCATTTTAATTAGAGGAAGAAATTTTAAAATTATGGTCCATTAGAATTTCAACTAACATCAGCTGGAAGTTCTTCTTTTTCTTTAAATCCACTCAAGTAATGGAGGAAGATTTAAGTGCCATAAACTTAAATTTTTTTTTTTACTTTTCATTTTTATGTTTTAAAAATAGTCGGACACTGTGAATTGAAACCAGCATGAGCAGAAAACAATTTTTATTATTAACCAATAATTATTAGTTTGGTTGCTCGTCTGTTATGATGTGCAACGCACAAGGTTTATAAATGGTGGTTTAGAATCTTTTGTCAGTTTCTCTCTAGGCAAATATTAAGTGTCAGCTACAGCAAAAGGCTTAGCACACACACAGAAAAGGTTTTACAGGAAGTAAAGCTGTTTCAAGCTCAGAGCCTTCCTGCCTCTGGATTCTGGATTTTGTATGCTCCACTGTGCTGCCTGCAGCTTTCTTGACTTCCTGGCTGCATTCCTCCCCTACGGATAGCATGACCCCTCTTGCATATTTGAGCTGAGCCTGGCTTCTTGAGCGCACAGCAACATCTTTGCACTTGTACTTATCTTCCTGGCCATGTGGCACAATTAAGTTGATGCGTCCGTTTGAAGTTTGCAACAAGCATCAGTCCCAAGGATTTCCTGCAAAAGGGTAAATGCAGCCCTCACTGAAACAACTCCCAGGTCTTTGGGTAGTGAGGGAACCAAGTTTGGAAGCACAGTCTTGGAACTTTAAAAATAAATTCTTGTCTGCCAACTAGCAACAGCCTCCTAATGTGCCACATCCCACATGCATTTGGATTTAATATGTTTGCTTTTCCTCAGCGATTGCTCTTTAATTATTGCAATGTTGAAACAACTTGCTCGGTCTCTAAAAATAATCTCCAGGAGGTGGGGGAAGGATGAGGAGGTAAAAAACAGGCGGCCTGGAAGGCTTGGTACAGCTGACTGAGGAGGAGTGTTCCAGTGCTGGGGGGGGTGGTGGGGATGGCATTTGTCCTGGGCCTTTTATTCTCATGGCTTCACCTTCCAAAGGATGGGATGACAGTCCAAAAGGGACTTCCTTGCAGTCAATTTACAGTCTTTTGAAAAATCCCATGATTGTTTTTATCAAGATGTAAAGATGTGATGGATTAATTAGAGATCTGTTATGCTGGTTAGAATATGTCAGCAGCAACAGTAGGAAGATACAAATTCCACTTCATCAAAAATCAAAACAACGAAGCTCAACACATGACATCTCCCACTCCTGCCTTTACTCTCTCTGTGTCTACTCTCTTGAGATGAAATGGTGAAAGCTTGAGCTCCTTGAGGTTCTTTGTTAATGTTCTGGGATGAAAGAGACTGACAGTAACGACAAGTGGCAAGAATAATAGCTGACGATATGATCACACATTCATTTGAATGACTTGTTCCCGCCCATTTTTGCTGAGGGTCTGGAGGCTCAGACAAGTTCAGTCGTGTCCCCAAAGTTATAAAACTTGGAGTTAGTTTGAATCTAGACCTGTTTCCAAAGCCTGACTTGCTTCCCTTGAAACATACGACATGATAGGTTGGGTTTCGGGCACGGTGAGGTTTGTGTGCGGGAAGTTTGCTGGGAAATGCTCTTGGGAACCCCTTCTCTGAGGGGGCGAGGGGAGCAGGACTGAGCAGAGGACGGGTTGTACTGTGACACAGCTGCAGCACCAGTCCTACAGGGCGTTCCGGAGGCGGGATGACCCTTAGACCTGCCCAGAATTGAGGCAGAAGGATTGAAGTTTTGACCGGTGTTTTGGTTGCAGGCTACCCTTGGGGAAGATGAGGCAGTTTCCTTGGCCAAGGGCAATTCATTCTTAGAGAGGTACTCAGCTGTGAGAGCTCAGCAGCCAGTACTTCCTGCAGCCGGAAGAGTGAGTATTTTGGTGCTGAGGGGGTGGGGGTAGGATTTATGCCACACCAGCCACTATAGCCCATCTTTTGCAGCACTTGGGTCCATTTGCTTTGTACAATAGTTGATCCCATCTGGGAGCAGCTCGTCCAAGATCCCTGTTGGTCTCTCTGCCTCGGGAAAGTTATAGTAGGAATGTTAATAGTACGAACTATTCTCCCCTAAGATCTGCTCCATCAGGTCTTGAGAATACAACTGATACCATTGTCTCCTTTCTCCACTGCTGACCCTAGGTTCCTTCACTCTTAGCACATCTGCGGGTCTAAGGGACTTCCCTGGTGGTGTGTCCCAGTCTCTCATCCCTGATGTCCTTGTTTACCAACCTTTTTGGGGGATGTGAATGCTGTGCTTGTCCATTTACTGTCACCATTTGGCATGGGAGTTCCAAGAGACACCCTAGTAGATCACTTAGGTGCCAGACCTTTGTTCCCCCTCCTCCCATGTGTTGGACAAGCCCGCCGTCTTCTGGACGATCAGGGTCAGTGGCCCCTGTCAGGATGGTGACTCATTTCCTTGCCTGCTGGACTCTTGGCACAGGGAACCTGCAGTGATTGTAGCCTTGGCTGAAGATCGAATGGGAATCTCATTGTATTCCTGATGCAAGCATTTCTCCTGTGTGAACTAGACCCTCTAGACTACAGAGCCTTATGTTCTGGGGACAGGAAACAGTGCATCACTGAGCATTATGGTTAAGAAGCACTGTCCTATTCCTACCCTTTGGCTCCTAGACCTTGTATTCTACAATTAGGGACATTATAGTATACAGTGGTCGCATTAGTTTTCTTTTGCTGCATACCAAATTATCACATATCTGGTGGCATAAAACAACACCCATCTATTATCTCACAGTGCTGTGGTTCATAAGTCTGGGTGGATTCAGCTGGGTTCTGCTTAGGGTCTCACAAGGCTGGTATCCAGGTGTTCACAGGCTGGGCTCTTACCTGAAAGTTCTAGGGAGGAATCTGCTTCCAAGTTTATTTGATTGTTGACAGAATTCAGTTCCTTATACTTGTGGGACTGTCTTGTCCTGTAACCATCATCACCATAACTCTGCAGGTGGGGCCACCCTGGCTGCTATTCTGACATCCCCTCTCCTTACAGTAATCGTGCCCATCTCGTTTCAAAGGGTCACGTGTCTCCATTTGGCACCTGTTATATCAGGACCCTGATGTACCCATTGCCATCGTTTGTAGTGGCATGTCCTACTGTCGGGCCTGGGATACAGAGGCTGGCCACCGCTGAGCACCCCAATGATGCCCTCTCATCAGTGCATTCATTATCACTCCAGTAAGGGGGTCTCTCCATTGGAACATAGAACAGACACAGAGCTAGCCAGTGAGCTTCTTATTCTTATGTGGTATATTAACTCTGGAAGCCTCACTCCACTGAGTCTTTTTTTTTTTTTAATTTAATTTATTTATTTGGCTGTGTTGGGTCTTCGTTGCTGCATGCGGGCTTTCTGTAGTTGCGGTGAGCAGGGGCTACTCTTCGTTGCGGTGCGCAGACTCTAGGCGCACGGGCTTCAGTAGTTGTGGCTTGCGGGCTCTAGAGCGCAGGCTCAGTAGTTGTGGTGCACGGGCTTCGTTGCTCCGCGGCATGTGGGATCCTCCCGGACCAGGGCTTGAACCCGTGTCCCCTGCACTGGCAGGCAGATTAACCACTGCACCACCAGGAAAGCCCTCCACTGAGTCTTTTGATCCTTCTCTTCACCATCGGCCACAGCACTTCTGGCATTTCTACTTCATGTAGTATTAACCATTTATTTCCACATTTCTAAAAGCCATTTTATCAGTGTATGGGTGTTATTTCCTTGCCAGTTTATTGGCATATTGTATCACAATATTTAACATACGTTTGGACCTTATCCAGCTTTATGGTCTGCCCCCTCCCCCCTTGATCCGGCACCTTCAGGATCCGGTCTCTGGAGATGTATGTATTCTCCCAAATGTTGGCTAGTCTTGCTTCTCCTTAAACATGCAGTGCCTTTGCTCCCTCAGCACCCCTACACTTCCTCGGCCACATTGTATTATTACTTGACTTGTTACTGATCTGTTGACCAAGAGAAGAGATGGGGGCAGATCCTGAGCGGGCTCATATTTTTTGCAAATCAAAGGCCTCTCCATCTTGTTCAAGAAAGAGGAAGGTACCAGCTGTAGAATTCAACAGAATCTAGGAATTCAAGACTTTCATGATCATTGACTGAGATTCCAATCCCAAATCTCAAAATCCCTTAACTTCCCAGTTAGGGACCTGACCTAGGCATAGTAGCCTCTCTGGGCTCAGGAATTCAGCCTTCTCTGGAGCTCCTGAACCCTCCTAATTAAGTCCTCCATCTGGAGGAGGTGGACGTCCCCAGATATGCTGCCAAGATGATGCTCTGACTTCCACAGTTCAAAAAACTGGTGATCAGTCATCCTCAGCCTCTCGCTGTCTTGTTTCAAGGCATCAGTAAATATCCCTCGGCAACAGCCATCACCTGCCGTACTCCTTACAATGACCGCTTTCTCTGGAAACTCTCAAACACCTGAGCAAGTGTACCAGCCAGCACACCCCCTTCCACAGTTACCCCACCCCAGTTCCACTGGAGAAGTTTGAACAGTTACACTGTTAACGGAATGCAAACAGTAATGGGTACTTCACCAGTCACCAGCAGTGGGCCCCTCATTAACAGTGAATATGCTCCCAAGGCCATTTTAGCATTTGTTTTCTAGCACCACTTCAGGCATCAGCTGTCTTAGATCGAATTCACTGGAAACAGCGTCTGAGACAGTGATCTGTGTGCAGGAAGTTTACTGAGAAGCGCTCTGCTCTCAGGAATAAAGCCTGGAAGGGAGTGGGAATTAGAGGGAGGAAGAGGTCGGACTGTGGTGCCGTGGCTCCCGTGGTTCAGCAGCTCCTGTGGGGGAGGGGGTTCTGGAGCTGGAATCTGAGGCAAGGGGGCCAGGACGTTGTGGCCCCTCGTCCAGCAGTCACTGGATGCAGGTCACTCCCAAGGAGGGCACTTGGCCTTGGCCAGGAGGCTCCTCTCAGTCATCAGCCATTAGAGGTTAGCATTCTGCGCTCCCAAGGCAGGACCCAGGGGCCTCGGTCCTGGAAGTGGGGTCTGGGAAGCACATCGCAATAACTGTCACATGCCGCGAATCCTGTTCCAGATCTGCCATGGACTTTGCCTCTCTGCATCTCAGTTTCTTCAGCCATAGAGGAGAAGCCGTATGTTTGTGGAAGTGGACTAGATACTATCTGAGGAACTCCCTTCCTCTCAAAATATGACTATTTTCTTTTAATTTTATGAATGAGCTTCTTTGGATGAAATATGATGGAGTGGAAGACAATTGACAAGTGCCCGTTAAGCCTGTTTCGTGACCCTTTTCTGTCACTTAAAACCATTGGGACTTTGACCAAGTTTCACAAGCTCCTGTGTCTCAGTGTTTCCAGCAGTAGAATGGAGATATTGATATTGAGTTCAGGGGGTTACTATGAGGCTTAAATGAGATTAATTTCTCTTACTGTTTCATCTAAACTAATCCTAAGTGAAGACTTTGGTTTGAAAGACTCGGCTTTATTTTGATATAGAAGTTTATTTGTACCATATTCATCAGACTACGTAGCCAACACATGGAGTAAATATCTAGCTGTTTTCCTGCACGTGATTAGCTGTGTCTGAAAAAGTCCACCTGATTATAGAGAGGAGGCTTTATCAGTGGGTATCAGGACTGCTTCAGGAGATTGCAGTGCAGGTAACATGTGAGGTAGGTTGTCTTGCCGTTGTTCCTCCCTCTTGGTGATGGGCTGCCCTCACACCATCTGCGTGGGAACATTCCCCTGAGAGCACATCACTCCTTTATTCTGCTTGGATGACTTTGATGAAACACAGTCCGGGGGCGTTGTCTTCAGAGAGAAGCACTCAGGTGGGACCAGGACTTGCCTTCCACAGAAGGGGAGGGCAGAAAATCAAGGTGGGAGGTGAGATGGGCTGAAGGACAAGGTTATGCGCTTTGCAGGGATAAGGAAAGCACTTTTGCACCTTTGCACAATTAATTTTGTCCAAGGGAAGAAGACTGTGCAGAGCCAGAATGGAAGGAAAGAAGGAAGGGAGGGAGGGAGGGAAGGAAGGAAGGACCTCAAAAGGGAATTCCAGACCCAGAAAAGCTCTTGACTTAAGCTCTTCCCCATGGCTGTGACCATTAGACATCCGCCGCATGTGAGGTCACAGATCTGCCCCCAGAACTCTCTAAGAAATGAGGCTCTGAATACCTTGAATATAATTTATAACATCAGTGATAAAGTGGAAAGAGCACTTATTTTGGCACTGAATAGAACGGACTGAATTTCTAGCTCTTATTTACTTGCTGACAAGTAAGTTTTATAAAATTTAGGAGAAATTGTTTGCCTTCTCTGAACCTCGTTATTCTTTGCCTGTTAGAGAGAATCCTACCTACTGTAAAGAGATGATGTCGGAAATAAATTAAATCACAATGTAAGACACCTGGAAAATGACAGGTGGTCAGTAAAATATATCTTTCATTATTAAGTCACTTCAGTCCCTTCCTCCCAATCCTCATTCTTGGAGAGACTTTGTCTTTATAATAGGGCTGTAGCCTTGGTCTCCATCCCTAGTCATTGGCTATGATTCCTGTCAATGTAGTCCCGCCTGGCTTTAGCCTCTCCTGTGTTACAGAGCTGTGTCTCTGAACATTCAAGCCTGGGTGTCTCTCCTGGACATTGCCTGTCTACCTGGACTTGATTATAACCCAATACAGATGCTCCCTACAAATTGGAAACCTTGCTTAATTTGGCTCCCTGTGCTCCATTGCCCACTTTTATTATAAATGTATCTGTGGTGGTTGTACTGTGCCTTTCCTGGGGCACTGGGCTGCATTTTACATGATTCGGTTGGTTCCTCCCAGCTCCTTTGCTGTCTGTCTCAGTGGGCAAATGCAATTCCAGGCACCTCTCCGTTTTCTCTTCCAGCTTGGGAAGATGCATCACCATGGGCTGTAGGGTCAGAAGACCTCTGTATCCAGATCTAGATTTTTCTAATTGGCCCTGGTGAGTCACTTTTCACCTGCTAAGGTTCTTGGAAGGGCTAAATGTAATAGAAATAATGATAGATCACTTCTTGAGCTCTTACTTACTACGTGCCATGATACTTATACTATGTGTGTTACAATAAGCGCATCACACAAATTATTTAATTTAATCCTCAAAGAATCCTAGTATCCTCAGTAGGCAGAATCTCAGTTGTTCGCATTTTACAGATGAGAAAGAGAGTCAAAATGAGGACAGGGAGAAGGTAAGGCAGATGTGAGAGAAGGAAGATGTAACGAAGGAGAAAGGAGAAAAGAAAAAAGTAAGAAGTCACAAGAAGAGGAGACCCAGTGGTACATTGAAGCAAGTAGAACTTTTTATTTAAGCTCTCTGTGCCCTCTGCTTTGTAAGCGACAGTCGTTTCTAAACTCTGAAAGTCAAAAGACAAATGAAATAGAGTCAGAACAGGATGAAGGATTTCTGTGTGTTTTGTCTAAATCCCCAGATGCTAACACTTTGCAGCACCCTTAGCCAAGGCAGTGAGTATTTTGCCTGTTTCTCCTAGTGTCTGGTCCAAGATCTCAGAATTGATACCTGATAGACTGGTAGCCAGAGCCTGCCTATTGGTAGAATTATTTCAATGTTCAGCCAATGCCTCATTCATTCAGCCAATATTGACTGAATGTCTTGTACGGACCAGCTGTGGACCAGGCACTGGGGATAAAACTGAGAGTTAAACAATCACAGGGATCTTTTAAAATGGCCAGCCCCTTCCCCAGGTGACAGATTAGGAAACTGAGATTCAGAGAGAGAAGCAATCGGAGCGAGCTGACAGTTTACTAGATTCAGGAGGTAGGACTCAAATGTAAGTCTTGGAGATTCTTGATAATTGGTAGGGTTTTTATGAAAATATTATGGACCATGCTGAAAAAAAAAACCTTGCTATTTTTCTTTAAACTTTAAAAAGAAGAAAATTATTTATTTATTATTTTGGCTGCGCCGGGTCTTAGCTGCGGCTTGCGGACTCTTAGTTGCAGCATGCATGCAGGATCTAGTTCCCTGACCAGGGATCGAACCCAGGCCCCCTGCATTGAGGGCACAGAGTCTTCCCCACTGGACCACCAGGGATGTCCCTAAAACTTGCTTTTTTAAAAAAATGCTATCAGAAGAAAGGGTGAAAGAAGCTAGCATAATTTGGGCCCCTATCATGAGCCAGGCATCACGTGATTTAACCCGTCATCTCTGTGAAACAGAGGTTATAGTCTCTGTATTACAGATGATAAAGAGAGACTCGTGTATTTGTTTCTAGTCCCAGGTCACTTAGGTGGTACATCAGGGAGTGTGACTGGGGCCCCCACGCACGTTTAGCAGGGTGGTTCCCTCCTCTGCAGCCGCCGATCGGTTTTCAGTGAAACACAGTTTTCATCTCTGAACTCTTTTCACGATGCTCTGCATTTTCTGATCAAAAGTGCCCAGTGGGAATAGACACCGGGAGGCAATTTAGCCAAAATCCTTTTTAGCAAAATGATGTATTTACTGCTGCTAGGACAGCGTTTTCTCCTGTTCTTTCTCGGGCCCTCTTTGTTGCTTCCAGTCATCTTTGTCTATTTCTCGCCAAGAAGCCTCTTATCTTTGCTGATTCAGGGCCAGTACATCTGCTCCCCGCAGTAAATCTGAGGCTAATGGGCACCCAGAAGAAAAGCAAAGCTTAGGGCCACTCAGAACACAACTGTCTTCTCTTGGAACAAACAAGTTATTTTTTCCTTAAATGCCTAAGCGGGATGCCTAATGACCTCTCTTCCCCTCACACGACCCACTTTTTCTCATACATCCATTTTTCTCCAACCACGGATAACTGAATAAACTTGGATTATTTGGGGAATAGGAAGTAGTTTTGATAAAAATTAGTGTGCCCTTGGTCTTTGCATAATTTTTAGTATGTGAGAAGATGCATTTGAGGGAAAGAAGGCTATATTAGAGGCTCATGTAAAAGGGAAGAAGATAGTAAAAGACTGGATGATTCCTCTCTACGATCAGGATAAAGACAACAAGCATGTCTGCTTTCACCACTTCTATTCAACGTCTACTGGAGGTTCTAGCCAGGGAGATTAGGCAAGAAAAGGAAATAAAAGGCATCCAGATTGGAAAGGAAGAAGTAAATCTCTATTCACAGCTGACAGGAGCTTGCATATAGAAAATCCTAAATAATCAACTAAAAGCTATTAGAATTAATGAGTTCAGTAAGGTTGTGGGATGCAAAATCAACATACAAAAATCAGTTGTATTTTTATACACTCACAAAGAACAATACAAAAATAAAACTAAGAAAACAATTTCATTCATAATAGCAAATAACAAAAACAAAAAACAAAAGTGAAAAACCTACACTGTGAAAACTATTAAAAAATTGCTGAAAGTAATTACAGAAGCTCTAAATAATTGGAAAAGCATCCCACATTCATGGTTTGAAAGACTTAACAATTGGCAATTTTAATGGCAATTTTCCCCAAACTAAACTGCAGATTCAGTGTAATCCCTATCAGAATCCCAGATGCCTTCTTTGTAGAAATCAACAAGCTGATTAAAAAATTCATATGAAATTGCAAAGGACTCAGAATAATCAAAACAATCCTGAAAAAGAAGAATAAACTAGGAAGACCCACACATTCTGATTTCAAAACTTGCTACAAAGCAATGGTAATCAAGACAGCATGGTACTGACACAAGGCTAGATGTATAGATCAATGGAGATAGAATAGAGAGTTCAGAAATAAAGCTGTAGATCTTTGGTCAACTAATTTTCAGCAAGAGTGCCAAACCATTCAATGAAGAAAAAATAGACTTCAACAAATAGTTCACAACATATATAAAAATTAAGTCAAAGTGGATAAAAGACCTAAACATAAGAGCTAAAACAATAAAACTTTATAAGAAAAAAAAATGTTTGTATTTACTTACATATATACATATTTCAGGGTTTTTTTTCTGTGTGAGAGATCTCAGTTTGTAACTGGTATCATTTCTCTTTAGCCTAAATAACTTCTTGTAACATTTCTTGCAGTGTAGGTCAGTTGTCCACAATTTTTTTCAGATTTTGTTTCTCTGTAAAGGTCTTACTTTTGTCCTTATTTTTGAAAGATACTTTAAATGTGTATACAATTTTGGGTTGACTTTTGTTTTATTCAGCATTTTAAAGATGTCATTCTGCTGTCAGCTGACTTCTGTTGTTTCCATTAAGCAATCTTCCTGACTTCGTTGTTCCTCTCAATGTATAGATTTGGTTTGTTTGTGTTTTTTCTGTTTTTTTAAAAGATTTTTCTCTTCATCTTAGGTTTTCAGACGTTTGATTATGATATGTCTCTGTTTGTGTTTCATTTTACTCAGCAAATTTACCAAGTAAATTCCTGGATCTTTAAGTTAAAGTCATTATTATTATCATTATTAACTGAATTTGGGGATATTTTGGCCATGATTTAATTTCCATGTATATTTTTATGCCTCATTCATTCTCTTCTATTTTCTAAGGAGTGTGACTTCACATATGGTAGACTATTTGAAATTATCTTAAATCTCATCAGGGCCCTGATCATTGAAAAATATTTTCCACTTTGTTCATCAGATTCAACATTGTACTGATTTGTCTTCAAGTTCACTGATTCTTCTGTTCTCTCCAATCTGCTATTAAGCCCATCCAGTGAAATTTCTATTTCTAAAATATTTTACTTTTTTATTCATAGACTTTCCATTGTTTTGGTAGTTTCCATTTCATTGTTGAAATCTTTCATCTATTCACTCATTATACCCATATTTTCTTTTAAATCCTTACACATATTTTATAGTTCTTTCAGAGTTCTTCTCTGCTATTTTCTCCTGTGTTATTTCATGATTGTTACTGTTAACTTCTTTTTCTTAAATGATTTGCTGCATTTTCCTGCTTCCTCACATGTCTAAAAGTTTTTGTTACATGGTGGCTCTTGTGGGTGATAGGTTGTAGGAATTATAGATCATGTGGTCTTCCTTTAGAGGGAAGACAGTTAAATTATTGGTTGTATCCTCTCTATCCTGTCATATCGGTTTTTATACCTTTTATGATAGAAGTGCCTGTTATTTTCCCCTTATTAATAAAAAAATGTTCTCACTAAAGAAGACCTTATTCTTAAAGTGAGGTCTTCCTGGGGTCTCAGCTGCACGCAGGAATGCTCAGTGAAGTCTCTCCATTCTGCTGGCTTGGAACGGCAGTGTCTCCCAGCGCTGGGTAGTCTCTAGATTGCCTTTCAGCCTTCAGCCCTGCAGCAGCCGCTCTTTACTAAGCATGCTGAGTTTCTTCCTGTAAATGTCCATCCTGACTTTGTGCTAAGAGCTGCAATGACTCTCACGCAAACTTCTGGGGCCACCTCTGTGCACAATTTCCTCCTCTCTGGTTGCCCTTCCCACAAATTCCAGCAACTGCAAACACCGTTATATACCCCCCTCAGTTCAGCCGAACTCAGGCATTCTGCTTGGGTGCAGCTCCGTGGTTAGGAACATGCGCTCAGGAGGTGGCTCAGGAGGTGGGGGGCTGTCATAGTCTCACATCAGATGTTTCTCTTCTTATTAAGACCACAGTCTTCCTCTGGCTCTTCTCCAGTTCCTAAAAACATGCCTCGGACTTCCCTAGTGGTGCAGGGGTTAAGAATCCGCCTGCCAGTGCAGGGGACATGGGTCGAGCCCTGGTCCGGGAAGATCCCACATGCCACGGAGCAACTAAGCCTGTGCGCCACAACTACTGAGCCTGCGCTCTAGAGCCTGTGAGCCACAACTTACTGAGCCCACGTGCCACAACTACTGAAGCCCATGCGCCTAGAGCCTGTGCTCTGCAACAAGAGAAGCCACCGCCATGAGAAGCCTGCTCACTGCAAGGAAGAGTAGCCCCTGCTTGCCGCAACTAGAGAAAGCCTGGATGCAGCAATGAAGACCCAATGCAGCCAAAAATAAATAAATTAGTTAATTAAAAAAAATAAAAACATGCCTCGTTGTTGATGATGATGATGATACATTTTACCGTTGCTTAGGGTAGTAAGATAAGTCTGGTAATAATATCTCTCACATGGCCATGATGAAGTCACTACCCATTGAATTTTTATTTTCTATAAATATATTGCTTTCTTTTTTCTTTTTTTTAAAGAACTTTTTTTTTCTTTTTAAAAAATTTTTATTTTATATTGGACTATAGTTGATTTACAGTGCTGTGTTAGTTTTAGGTGTACAGCAAAGTGATTCAGTTATACATATACATATATCTATTCTTTTTCAGATTCTTTTCCCATTTAGGTTATTACAGAATACTATAAATATATTTCATTTCTATAATTTGGAGTGTATTTCATATCTGCCCCTTAGTTCCTGATAATGTCCTGTTTTGCTCATCTTTGTGGTGATGTCTTTATTTCTTTAAACATTTTATACATGGTGATTTAATATTCTGTATCTCCCAATTCCAATAACTGCAATCCATAGAGATGTAAATGTGTTCTTTCTACTTTCTGCTAACTCTCATCCATGGTGGTTTGGTATCCAGGGTACTTTCTGATCTTTGATTTTGAGATCATTCCTTGATCTTAATTTATCAGAATCGGTGAGAACATCATTGGGGAAACTTTCCTCTGAAGCGCAGATGTTTCTTCTGGCTTTCAGGGGTTTCTTACCAGCCAGAGACCACTTTAATGCTCCTCAAAAGTCTTGGCTCAGTGCTGGAGCCCATGGCCTTCATCTCCCATCTCAACTTTGTCCCACAGCTCCCAGTTATCGGCATCAGCCTTTAGGGAACCCCCCAATTTCCTGCCGAAATACTGACTTCAGGTGCACCATTCTTTAGCTCTGATTCTTTCTTCCCCTTTGCTACTTGGGATGGGAAAATAATTGAAAATGACCATTACCTTTTGTAAGAAGGATAATGCTTTAAGAGGTATGTCCTCTTCAGGATGGTTTATGTTAGGGCAGAGGTTGAGGGTCTGTTAAAACACTTAGCCTACGAAAGTGACAAAAAATGGACATTGATTTATTTCCTACAATCATCTGCTTTTTGGTAAGATGAAGATTCACATGTTATAGTGTTCCGATTTGTATCAGATTTTGCGGTTATATAAAGAGTGGCATCCAGGATTCTATTTTTTGGTATTTAACCACATTGGAAATTCATATAACAAGAGAGAGAAAAAGGAATGCATTTTGCTGAATCTTAGAAGGAATGAGAGCTACCGCTAGAAGAATGAGGATGGAAGAAGCACATATTAGTCTGTCTTACTGAGAGCAAGAAAGATACCTGGAGACTGAACTACTGCTTCACCAATTTGGACTCCACATTTAGTGCATCAATAAATGTCCTGTGTAAAGTGCATACAGTAGTAAGTCTGCATGTACTAAATGTACCTCTAGAGGTCCAGTTGAGAGAGATTAATCTAGTTAAATGAGACTGGGTCTTGAGAAAATAAAAACATTGACAGACAAGTGCCTGCTTAAGAAAAGGCATGCAGTAAATAAATGCATTTTTTGAATGAACAACTGAATGGCTACAGCCAGATTCTGATAATTACCAAAACTAAGCCTCTAGAGTTTAAATGCCTCACAGGTCACCTGAAGTTCCAAGTGATTTTGTCACAAACAGTTGATTCCCTTTGTCATGCAGAGTGAAGGAGCAGGTGAGTCTGACTTGGTACACCTGACACACCTCCGAGTACCTATCTCCACATTGTTCTGACACCCTAGGAAGGCTGTGACTACCAAGAGGAGATGGGGTTTCCAGTGCTCAAACTGTAGAGGAAGTCTTCACGAGGAAGCAGAAAGAGCGCAGGACTTGGGATCAGACACCTGAGTGGTCTCTGGGAACTTAGAAAGTTTCCTCAATCACACAGAACGTCAGTTTCCTTACCTGTAGGATGTGACTAGAAACAGCTCCTTGACAACAGAATGGTGGTGACAAATGACAAAATACGCATGACGGTGCTATGGAACCATTTTCAAACTATACAAAGAATAGAAGAGGCTGCTCAATATGTTCTGAGCGCAGATAAGGCAGCATTAAGACATACTGGGTCAGTTCTCAGGATTCCTAGTCATCAGGAAAGTAGGAGAGAACAATTTTGAGTTTAACTTCCAAAGTAACTTAGCAGTGAGTCTAAACCAGAAAAATCTTTCAAATGGTTAAGGGAATTCATTCTCTATAAATTAGGTTAAACACTCAAAGAAAAAAAAGTAATTTTCCGTTCTGCTACTTTCTGGAGGATATTTAACTACTGGGAGTTACGATCCGAGAGCCCTCAGGCTCATGAATAATGTGGCCATTTGCATATTGGACCTCAGAGACTTCTCTCTCCATAGCTGCTGCTTTGCTCATACCCTCAGGGTTGGAAAAGCTGAGTTGTTCTCAGCCAAGAGAGTTGTGTTTGGTAAAAACAAGAAAAATAAAAATAAGACAAAGCAAGAAAGTAACATTGGGTTGAAAGTCAGGTGTTGTAGATGCTTGACTTAGCTCTGCCTGCCAAAGCAGTGTGGCCTTGTGCCTGGGCTGGGGGGCAGCCGTCCGGGCTGATGGACCCTTTTGTGGCTTCCTCTCCTCTCATGCCAGGGCCTGCAAAGCCTGACAAAAAAGGGTTGGGCTGCTTCCTGCTGACCAAGCAGTTTTTCCAAGCATCATCTTCCGCCTTCCACTTTGCATGTTGCCTTTTCCCTGTGGCCCAGGTTCTATCCCACCGACCTGCAAAACGGCTCCTCTGTCTGGACCACAACTTAGCTAGATGATCTGCCTCACTTTTTGGGTCCTTTTCTCCCCAAATGCTGTCCCCTGATTGCCCTTCCTCGCTTTATACCCCGCAGCCTCCCAACTCCTATTCTGTCCTGATGCCCACACTGAACTCTTGGTGGTGGCTCCCAGTTCCATGCCGCCCAGGCCCAACATCGATCAGGGAGCTGGACGGGCATCTTTATGTTCAAATTCTACGGCGCTTCGGGGAACTTTCCCAGTAGCCTACAGCTGTTAACTGTCTCGCTGTTCTCTGAAATCTCATCAGACTTTCTCACTGATGTAGTGTGTGGGACTTAACACTCTATCAGGCATGTCTTACATCCCTACTAGATTAGGAGCAAGGTAAGATGCGTATCCATGGGTGATTCATTTTTATTATTATTATTATTCTTTTAACTTTTTATTTTATATTGAAGTCTAGTTGATTAACAATGTGCTAGTTTCAGGCGTACAGCAAAGCGATTCAGTTATACATACACATGTTCCTATTCTTTTTCAAATTCTTTTCCCATTTAGATCATTACATAATTTTGAGCAGAGTTCCCTGTACTATGCAGGAGGTCCTGGTTGGTTATCCATTTTAAATATAGCAGTGTGCGCATGTCTCTTCACTGCCAGTTTGTAGATGGCAGCCCTCATCAGATGCCTTTGCTAGCACAGCCTCCTCTGATGAATCAGGACTAGGACCTCATCTCATTTTCATACACTGGGCTCTTACGCATCATGCTGTTTTGTCTCTCTGGAATGTTCTTCTCTTCCTGTGTTTGGTCAACTTCCACTCATCCTTCAGATTCTAGACCCATCATCACTTTTACTCAAAGACGTCATCTCCAACACCTGCAGATTCTGCCCCCATCACTCTCATGGGTCTGACTCTCTTTGCACTTGTCTTTGCGGGGTTTTACACATTACTGCAAGGCGCTTAGCTCCAGATGGCGGGAAGAGTAATTGACTTTGCTCACCATATTATCTCCAGCATTTACGACAGAGCTTGGCCCACACTTTACTTTAAAAAGAATAAAATAAATGGTCCACAAGTGAACGGCAAACTTTTATTCGATAAATGAATGAATAAATAGTCACGTGGGTTCGATGTTTTCATCAGTGACTGTGGCAGAGTCTTTCCATCTTGGTCATCCAAAGAGCTTTGGTTCATGTTGGAAAATACAACTAAGGCTCACAGTTTCCGGCTCCCACAAGCCTCCTGATATCAGGAAATTGCCCTCCCTGAAGTGAAAACAGCAGGCATCAAGTCCACAAGCCTGTACATAAAAAGATCCGTTATGCTGGGAGCCAAATGTCACTGATGGAATGACTCCCAAAAGCTGCTAAAAAGAACAATATTAATAACATTAATGATAATAATAGTGATCGTAAAGACACATATTAAACTTTAATTTATACGGCACCCAAGCTCCACAGCTCTGGGAGGGAATCACTCTCACAGCAGAGGGGATGGAATAAAGCAAAACTCCAACTGAAAGGAAATATAATACAGTTTGGGCCCAGAGCCAGGCTTTAAGCTTCTGTGTGGACATAGAAAAAGAAAAAAACCTCACCAGGCTTCAGACTAAGTCAGATGATGTGAGAGTTGTGAATTTCAGGGATACAGCAGGGAGAGGTGAAAACATATGTTTTAATCTCATTTCAGGATAAGTACCCTTCATCATTTCAACTCAAAGCATAGAACGTATTACCCAGAGATACCCTAAAGGATGCAGGAAGGAAAACAGTCCAGAAGTTGTCTGAGTCTATGTCTACACTGGGTGCTCACTGCAACACGATTGGATGGGTTGACAGATCAGCGGGCCATGCACTATTTACAGGTAATGGTCAAACATTTAAGGAGTTAAAAAAAATAAAGTAGTTGTTGCAATGGTTGTTAGGACACTTAAAACATTTTTCACAGGTATGAGAGAATTCAGTGACTCTAAAAATGGAGTCAAGAGCTAAAAATGGAGGTAAGAGCTAAACATAGGAATAACTTTTATTTATTGGGGCAGCATTGTGTAATGTTGAGCTGTGGGCCTTGGAGATCAGTCAGATTGGGTTTGGGTCTTGCCTCCTCTGCTCACTGTGTGATCTTGAATGTGTCACCCTAAACTTTCATTTCAGAGTATCACATTGAGAGCAATAATGGTATTTAACCTCACAGGTTAGAAAATACACAGTAAGTGTCAATATCTCTTATTCAATAGAAGTTTATTGATAAACCAACATCTTCCAGAATTGCCTGGTGTCCTTTATGTGTGTGTGGTAACAATACTTAATGTGAGATATACCCTCTTAATAAATTTTGAAGTACAAAGCACCATATTTTAAACTATAGGTACTATGTCTATTACCTTGATTGTGGTGATGGTATCATGGGTATTTGCCTATGTCCAAACTCATCATCAAATGTACACTTTTTTATTTATTTATTTTTGTAACATCTTTATTGGAGTATAATTGCTTTACAATGGTGTGTTAGTTTCTGCTTTATAACAAAGTGAATCAGCTATACATATACATATATCCCCATATCCCCTCCCTCTTGCGTCTCCCTCCCACCCTCCCTATCCCACCCCTTTAGGTGGTCACAGAGCACTGAGCTGATCTCCCTGTGCTATGCGGCTGCTTCCCACTAGCTATCTATTTTACATTTGGTAGTGTATATATGTCCATGCCACTCACTCACTTCATCTCAGCTTGCCCTTCCCCCTCCCCGTGTCCTCAAGTCCATTCTTTACGTCTGCGTCTTTATTCCTGTCCTGCCCCTAGGTTCTTCAGAACCTTTTTTGTTTGTTTTTTAGATTCCGTATATATGTGTTAGCATACGGTATTTGTTTTTCTCTTTCTGACTTACTTCACTCTGTATGACAGACTCTAGGTCCATCCACCTCATTACAAATACCTCCATTTCGTTTCTTTTTATGGCTGAGTAATATTCCATTGTATATATGTGCCACATCTTCTTTATCCATTCATCTGTTGATGGACACTTAGGTTGCTTCCGTGTCCTGGCTATTGTAAATAGAGCTGCAATGAACATTGTGGTACATGACTCTTCTTGAATTATGGTTTTCTCAGGGTATATGCCCAGTAGTGGGATTGCTGGGTGGTATGGTAGTTCTATTTTTAGTTTTTTAAGGAACCTCCATACAGTTCTCCATAGTGGCTGTATCAATTTACATTCCCACCAACAGTGCAAGAGGGTTCCCTTTTCTCCACACCCTCTCCAGCATTTATTGTTTGTAGATATTTTGATGATGGCCATTCTGACTGGTGTGAGGTGGTACCTCATTGTAGTTTTGATTTGCATTTCTCTAATGATTAGTGATGTTGAGCATCCTTTCATGTGTTTGTTGGCAATCTGTATATCTTCTTTGGAGAAATGTCTATTTAGGTCTTCTGCCCATTTTTGGATTGGGTTGTTTGTTTTTTGATATTGAGCTGCATGAGCTGCTTGTAAATTTTGGAGATTAATCCTTTGTCAGTTGCTTCATTTGCAAATATTTTCTCCCATTCTGAGGGTTGTCTTTTGGTCTTGTTTATGGTTTCCTTTGCTGTGCAAAAGCTTTTAAGTTTCATTAGGTCCCAAATGTACACTTTTAATATGTGCAATTCACTGTATATCAATTAAGCCTCCATAAAGCTTTACAAATTTGCAACATAAAGCATAGATAAAAGTTTATTGAGTATGATGAAGCAGTTCATATTTGAAGCAAAATAAGGGAATAATTCAACAAAACTTCCTGTGTACACAGGACTAAGATTTAATGAATACTTGCAAAGCAGAAGTTCAGTGTAACCATTTTTAACTTGAGTGGATCTGTGGGCAAATTTATTTTGAGACTGAGAACTTGGAGGACAGGATTCCTGCCTGCCTGATATCGGGATATAGTGTGGGATTTGAGGACAGAGATGGGAACAGATGATGAATTACTTTAAGATTAATCATTGTGTGACCTTTTTCCCCCAGACCACAGCCTCCCCCCAACCTAAATTGTAATTCATCGTGTCATCCTTTTCTACTGAGACCATTCTAGCTAAAAGTGGAATCTGTATTCTGATCTTAATCTATAGCAGATAAAGAACATTATAGTTTCTTAAGTAAAAGCATATGTGCATATGCTAAAAAATTTAAACTATCAGGATGTATGATTAAGTCTGCCTTCCTCACCAAACCTCTAATATCCTTTCTCACTAGCAGGTTCTTGCTTATCTTTCCATAATTTTTCTTCTTTGTTGTTATTTTGAAACTTGATTTAATGGACATGACTACATATAGCTTGCAAACTCTCAAGTTTTGCTCATTATGTTATATATATTAATATTGACTATTATTGAATGCATGCTATGTGCTAGTCATTTTTCTAAACACCTTATATGCAATAGCACATATAATTTTAGCAGCAACGCCTGGTTTACATGCTGTGTGGCTTCAGTCAGGTTTCCTAACTTCTCTGAAGACCAGTATACTTCTTGGTGAAATGGGCATAGCACGGCCATCCTAGCAGGGTTGGTCCATGTACAATGTATTGAGTGGTGTCTGGTACCGAGGACTGACTAGGCCATAGTGACTACAGCCTCTTACACATATCTTTTTCTCTGCCCTGATAATACATAAGACGAGGCATGATTCTGGTTCACTTAGACTGTGCTGTATGGAAAGGAAGATCTATGCTATTTGAATCTTTTGGGTAGGTTTACTCTAGATAAACAAGACTGGTATGTATTAGACAAGTATAATTATTTTGTGTTTCCTGAACACACAGGGGATTCATTATTATCCCAAGCACTAGGTATAAGAGCTTACTTTTTTACTTTTATTCTTTTACTCTCTCTTTTTATTTATTTATTTATTTATTTATTTTTGTCTGTGTTAGGTCTTCGTTTCTTTTTTTTTTTTTTTTTTTTTTTTTTTTTTTTTAATAAATTTATTTATTTATTTATTTATTTATTTTTGGCTGTGTTGGGTCTTCATTTCTGTGCGAGGGCTTTCTCCAGTTGCGGCAAGTGGGGGCCATTCTTCATCGCGGTGCGCGGGCCTCTCACTCTCGCGGCCTTTCATTGCAGAGAACGGCTCCAGACGCGCAGGCTCAGTAGTTGTGGCTCACGGGCCCAGCCGCTCCGCGGCATGTGGGATCTTCCCAGACCAGGGCTCGAACCCGTGTCCCCTGCATCGGCAGGCAGACTCTCAACCACTGCGCCACCAGGGAAGCCCCAGGTCTTCGTTTCTGTGCGAGGGCTTCCTCTAGTTGTGGCAAGCGGGGGCCACTCTTCATCGCGGTGCGCGGGCCTGTCACTGTCACGGCCTCTCCTGTTGCGGAGCACAGGCTCCAGTCGCGCAGGCTCAGTAGTTGTGGCTCACGGGCCCAATTGCTCCGCGGCATGTGGGATCTTCCCAGACCAGGGCTCGAACCCGTGTCCCCTGCATTGGCAGGCAGATTCTCAACCACTGCGCCACCAGGGAAGCCCTACTCTCTCTTTTATAAAATCACTTTAGCGTTTTCAGACACTACTAGGGCAAGGTAATCCCGGTTTTTGATTTGTTCATTGACTCACCAAATTTAGTTTGAGAAAAAGCTGGTTGGATAATCAATCCTTTCATCCAGGCTAGTACATTAAATTATGTGGTCATAGACAAAATTCAAATAGCAAAATCAGAGTCCTTGAGGTTTGGATTTGAAAAAAAAAAAACAATCCAGAACTCCCTGCCTGTTCCTCTAGAGCTTAAATAATTGCCCTGTGCCTCCCAGAAAGATCTCAAACTCACCATTCACCAGGTTGTGCAAACCCCACATTGAGACATGAGATTTGCCAACTAATTATTTTATGATTTGTGGATCTTTTTATAATAAAAGTCACAAAAATATAAACTTATGAGACATTTAATTATACTTTTTAAAAACCACATTGATTGAATATTTTGCAATAAGAAAGACACAAGTCAGTAGAAAAGATACACTGAGAAGTACAGTATTTGTATTGTCATTTTTGTCCTTTTATCTGTAGGTAGGTGATCTTCAGATAAGAGAGGGAGAAGCCTTTTAGGTAGAGTGAGAACTGTCTACAAAGGCATGGAAACATGAAGCAGCAAACTCTCTTTAAAAAACTCAGAGTAATTCTCTTTGGCTCCTGTGATCCTGTTGGGGGACCACGTGCATCATTCCAAGGGGCTTGGGTTCATTTGGTCGCAATGGGGAATGGGTGATATATTTGAAATAAGTGAAGTGATGTGATTAAATTTACATTCCACTAAGAGAAGTCTTTCTAGACCTATTGAATAGGTAAACTAGAGAAATATTATTGAATTAAATTATGAAAAATATTAAATGAACTAATATTATTATGGAAAACTTGATAATTATTTGGAAAAGTCAGTTCTATTTGTGGGAGAATGGGGGGGCACTGGCTGAAGGTACAAGGGACTTTCTGAAAGGATATTGAAAGAGTTGGTATGAAGAATACTGAGTGATCGAAGAGGCCAGTAACAGTGAGGGCGATGTAGAAGGGAATGGATCAGTAAATATCTTTGATGTGAGGCCCTTGACCTCCAATAATTAAAATGATCTTGAACGAAGAGATAGTTTAAAGAAATGGAATGGTCAGAACTGAGAGGTCAATCAGAAGTCAATGGTGAGGTCATGGCAAAACGTTACGGTCCCTAGTGTGGTGATCCGGGGGAAGATGAACATCATCAGTATATAGAGAGTAGCAGAAATGAGTAGGAACTAACATAACATTGTTAAATCAACTATACTTCAATAAAAAAAATAAAAAATTGCCCAAGGTAGCGTGTAATGAAAATAAAGAGGATCTTGGTACCCTGGGAGCATGGGCATTTATCATAATAAAGGGTAACACCTAATAGGTAATTAATTTAGTCCCAGTGTGGTATAAATGTATTACATGTATTAATTCATTTAACTCTCACAACAAACTTTTGAAGAGGATACTATTATTTTTTTTATTGAAGTATTTACAGTGTTGTGTTAATTTCTGCTGTACAGCAAAATGATTCAGTTATACATATATGCACTGTCTTTTTTATATTCTTTTCCACTATGATTTATCTCAGGCTATTGAATATAGTTCCCTGTGCTATACAGTAGGACTTTGTTGTTTATCCATTCTATATGTAATAGTTTATATCTACTAACCCCCAACTCCCAGTCCATCCCTCCCTGAAACTGATACTATTATTAAACCCATTTTACAGGTGAGGAAACTTAAGTCAGAGGAAGTTAATTACTCATTTGATGTCTGTGAGAAAATAGAAAATATATATTTTAGTCTTTGTGCCCAGTGCCTGACACAGGGCTCCTAAAACCCTTGCAAATTCCCGAGATAAGAGCAGTAGGGACCATCTTTTGTTCTAAAGAGGTGACTCTGGGTGGGTTCCTGGATGGCTTCTGGATGGGGCTGCTGGTCACCAGAAAGACTAAGCCATGATCAGAAGGTTGGAATTTTCAGCTCTAGCTCCCCTCCCCCGCATCCTCCAGGGAAGGGGAAAGGCTAGACATGGTGTTAATAATTGATCATACCTACATGAGGAAGCTTTCATAATATTTGATCCCAAGGGCTGCTGTAACAAAGTACCACAACTGGGTGGCTGAAAACAACAGAAAATGTATTCTCTCACAGCTCTGGAGGCTGGAAATCTGAAATGGAGCTGTCAGCAGGACCATGCTCCCTCTGAAGGCTCTAAGGAAGAATCCTTCCTTGTCCCTTCCCACATCTCGTGGTTGCTGGCAATCCTTAGGGTTCCTTGGCTTGTTGACACATGCTTCCAGTTTCCACCTGCATCTTCACACACCTTCTCCCTGTGTGTGTCTCTGGAGATGCTCTTCTCTTCTTATAAGGATACCAGTCATTAGATTTAGGCCTCATTCTAATTCAATATGATTCATGTTAACTTGCTTCATTATATGTGCAGAAACCCTATTTCCAAATAAGGTCACATTCTGAGGTTCTGAGTAGACATGAATTTTGGGATACACTATTCAACCCACTACAGACTTATTTATATTTGATACTAAGTATTTGTCTGTTTTGTTTGTTTGCTATGACTTCATCCTTCTAAAATAGTAATTCCGTAAAGATAAAGCGTTATCTGTTCTGTCCATTGGTATATCCACAGTGCCTTGTAGATGGATCATCAATATCTGTTGAAACTAGAATTTCTGTTTAGTTGTGAATAAGTGTAAACAACATATTTTTAAAGTAAAATCTGAGAATCTAATATTTATTGTGATTAGACAGATATTTGGACTTATTTCTACATCTTATTTTGCATTTTATATTTAACTTTTTCTAGTTTTGTTTCCCTCTCTTTTCCACTTTCTGCTAAAAGATTGAGTTTTATCTAAATCTATTTCACATTTCTTGTTTGGAAGTTAAACATAATTACTGCAATTATTTCATGGCTCTCTGCAGTTGTATTAGGCATTCTTACAAAGTCTAAAGTTAATCAGCACTTAATACAGCCAACTACATAAGTTCCACCTTGTTTTTAAATCAATCCAAATTATCATCCTCATAGTTTTTATTCTTACAATTAATTCTTATTTAAATTTACTTTAGAAGGTGTCGCTCTAGGACCTGGCTTCAAATGTAAGTGCTTCATCTTCAAGAAGATCCATAGGAAGAACCTTTTGACAATAACACGTCCCTGATAAATGTCAGATTATACTGCTGAACAGGATAGAGGGAAGCCCTTCACCTCAAGTTGGTTATGATTTATAGCAATTTGGTAAATTACTCCTGTGGGTAGAATTGAAATATATTTCTTTTCTCTTTGCCTGGTCCCACCAGAAATTGGGAACTCCAGTTCTGAGCAGTCTAATCAGGTGAATGGGAAGGACTGGCATGTCTTTCTGGCATGTGCAAGAATCTCAATATTCTGGGGACCGAGAAATCCACTGAGGCAGAGCCTGATGTCAGGCCTTGGGCTTGACTTTCCTGGCCTTGAGAACTCCTTCAGTCTGAGAACTCCTTCTGGGGAGTTCTACCTCAGCCAGTTTGGAGGAGCCTATATGATCAACTGACCAGACTTGTTTTGCAAACAGATTAGTTTTCATTTGGCTGTATTTGGTGGAGATGAGGGTAATTTTAGAGAGAATAATATTATATTTCAGTGGATGTTAAATTCTAGTTCTGTTCATTGAGGTCTGTATTTATGAAAGTTCTTATGTTATCCATACTTTTGCCCTGATGTTCTGGATGGAAAGAAAATTATCTAGTGAAATTATCCCAGAGTATAACTACTCATGAACTGTGACACTGCTTGCTTTAAGTCTGCAGCTAAAAGCACATGTACAGTGCTTGCGTCACAATGAGGTATAAGTGATAAAATGTACAGCCCATAAAGTGTTTCCCCATTAACATACCCCTGAGCCTGTTCGTGAGATCTGGTTGGTTTTCCCCCAAAGTGAATGACTAGGCAAATACAAAGGAGGCCTAGCATGGAGGGACATGATCTGAACCGAGGGTAGGAGTCAGCACCCCGGCACCGAGGGATGGATATTTTGATCATCAATGCTTTCTGTTGAAAGATTTGCAGTCAAAAGGGGAAATGATGGAAAAGTCTGCACATATTGAGGTCTGAGGAAGTCAGAAGGTTTATACATGGTTTAACTTAAATTTTACTGATCAGAGCCGCCTGTCTTGTGGCCTTTCAGACAGACATTGTACATCTGCTTTGGCCATTGAGGAAGGGGATGGATTTGAAAGTCAAAATGGTTCAGACATCCAAGGTAAAAAACTAGGTGGCCATTGTATACATGATTTTGGGCACATTCCTGTATTACTGAAAACTTGAGTTTTCTGAACTGCATTGCAGACGAGGACAAAAAAACCATAGGTGGGTGTGGTATTATCTCAGAATGTGGTTACTGCTTGTATTGTGCTTAATTGTCATGATCTCTCCTGTGTCTGTTAGATGTCTTACATTCCCTCCCTGGCCTGAGGGAGGAAACCTGTTCAAGGACTGAGCAGCACCCTGGCCTCCCTGTGGAATGGCTCTAACTCTGGTTCTACAGCGAGATGCCGTTGTCGTCCTTCCCCTGGACTTGCACGAAAAATTGACCCGGCTACTGTGACTGTGGGGACTACTGACCATGGGGGAGAAAGACTCTCACCATCTTCCTGTCCCACAAGCCAGTACATCAGAAGGACCCCCACTGGTAAACATTACTGTACACCTGACAGCCCTTGAGTCCCCCCAGACTATGCTGTGTGGAGTGGAATAGGCTGGCTTCTGGACACACAAGTCCAGCTAGTGGGATTAACTGGGTTTTGTTTGGAAAGACCTAGTGGGTCCACCCCTAATGGCACTCGACATTACATGGGGTGACAGATCTGTACTGTGACCAACACAGTCTGTCTGGTGGCCAGGCCACCAGAATATTTCTTTGAAAGCCAGGCCTTCCCCTCCGCATGGGGGTGGCTCTGGGTTTGTGAAAAACAGAGGTGGCCTTACCTTCCTTATAACTGGACAGGGCACTGCTGCTGTTGACTCCCTTTCCATTGACTCAGTAAGCTCCAAAATTTGCCCATATCCGGGCAAATGACTGTTCTGAACATACTAGGTATCTTATTCTTGATACTCTGGCTGCTGCTGTCTGTATTGAATTTGTGGCATCTGGTTGCAATGCCCCCTACATGCCTGACCCTTGCAGTCCTCCTTGGGGAGGACCAAGACGTAAGGGTTGTGCAGGGTATGTGGGGGTGGAGAGTGTGGTCAGGATGGCTGCTCTCTTGCTCCCTGTACATCGCCTGCCTGACCAGTGCCCGCTTCACCCACACCTGCTCGCATGACTGCCCTTCCTACGTACTTGTCCCTGGCCCCAGCTGGTGACAGTTTATCAGAGGGGCATGAGGGGCGTGCCCCTCGACTGGTTTCCCTGGTAGCTAATGAGCCCACCTGACGTCAGTTCCCCTGTAACTGGTAACCTCCCCTTCCCCCCAGGACCAAGGCTACCAACACGTCCTGCCTGCCCAGCGCCTCCCACAGTGGGGTGTCGCTCCAGGACCTTGTTTCAGACGTGTAAGCTCCCTCATCCATTAAACCACTGATGTCTCTGTAAAAAAATAAATAAATGAATAAATAAATTTACTTTATCTGAAATGGGACACTGGGGTTTTAAAAGATTATAACTGCCTGGAAAACAAAACATTGCTAGGCCAACACATTCAAACCAAGCCTCAAATACTTTCATAAAATTAATAATAAATTTGGAGTACATCCCATTCACAGGAGGAAATATGTGTGGTAGCCTAGTCCAAAGCAATTCTTTTAAGCCCACAAACTTACATATTTAATTTGTTCACCTGTACTTATTGAACTTCATGCTTTTGTTCCTGCCCTCAAATTCCTTTATTTTGCAATGCATTTCTTTTTATTTAAAGCTTTCTTAGTTGTTGTTTTGTTTTTTTGGTTTTTGTTTTTTGTTTTGGCTGCATTGGATCTTCCTTGCTGCACGCGGGCTTTCTCTAGTTGCGGTGAGTGGGGGCTACTCTTCGTTGCGGTGCATGGGCTTCTCATTGCGATGGCTTCTCTTGTTGCAGAGCACGGGCTCTAGGTGCGCGGGCTTCAGTAGTTGTGGTTCGCGGGCTCTAGAGCACAGGCTCAGTAGTAGTGGCGCATGGGCTTAATTGCTCCGCGGCATGTGGGATCCTCCCAAACCAGGGATCGAACCCTCGTCCCCTTCATTGGCAGGCAGATTCTTAACCACTGCACCACCAGGGGAAGTCCCTGCAATGCATTTTTAACGTGGCATTTTTCAGTAAGAGCCTCTGAGAATTGATCTAAAAATGTCTTTATGTTGTCCTCACTTTTGAAGGGTAATTTATCTCGCTCTAGAATTATGAGTTGATAGCTATTTTCCTCAGTCCTTTGAAGATGTTATTTCATGGTTTTCGGGCATCTGTTGTTGCTGATGAAAAGTCTGCTGACAGTCTATTTGTTTTCCCTTTCCAGTATTTTTTCCAGTTGTTTTCCTTTGATGTTC